>NC_057400.1:56636283-56894908 GCF_019320065.1 Cervus canadensis | reverse complement strand
AAATGTCCACTGCTTTAAAAACCATGAGTTAATAAAAAAAAAAAAAAAAAAGGCGCTAGATAAATGAGATGGTAAAAGGAAGGTGTCAACTAAAAAGACGCACAACATAAGAGCTGTAAGTTAAGTTTTCTTGGGGGTAAAATGAGGACTGCAGCCCAGGAGACAGCACCTTAGATAGCTCTGAGAGACTGCTCCAAAGAGGCAATGGGGAAAGGTCAATATATAAGATTTTGGTGAAGGGGGAGTTCATTGCAATCGAGCATTTACGTGAGGAGCTAACTCTGTTAGCTCCTTTCTGTTAGTCACCGTGAAGGGATTTTAGTGCTTTTCCAGATCTGAAGAGATGCAAAGATTGGGATCATGAAATCAGTTCCTGAAAATATATTTCTTTTTTTTTTTTCTGAAAATATATTTCTAAAGATCCTTTCCACCAGTTTGGAACAGAGCGCCTCACCCTCCGCCCTGAATCGCCCTCAGGGGATGTTGAAGGTCAGCAGTTGCAGCAGCTCAGGGCTCAGTTTCCGCAGAGGCAGATGGCAAATGCCCTTGTTGTTGTTGTTCTGCTGCTGGCAAATGCTCTTGGCAAGTGCCAATTCACAATTGACTGGCCAGTGCCAATTTGTGGTTGACAAAGGATTGTGCTACTAATGTGAAGAAATCATGTGAGTATGTTTCAAATATAAAAAAAAAGTATGTATTTCTCTTCAGAAAATAACCTAAAAGGAATTTTTCTATTCATATGTTGATTGCAATATGATAGAATTTTTCTAGCATCAGAATGTTGAAGCCATGACTCAATTACTGTGTAGTATAGCTTCCTGCCTTTATACCTTTCCTTGGTAAGTGAAAAGATCATAATGATGTTAATAGCTAAGACTCAAGAATGCCTGGATCAAACTGTAGCTCAAACTGATTTCTTACAGGAGCTTTTGAGTTACAAAAATGAACAGAGATACTGGGAAGGCTGAGATATGTAGGTCAACCTACTTACAAAAATAACCTTGATGGAGTTACATAGGTAGATATTACTGTAAAATTTCTTCACACAATGAGAGGGAGTTGGCCAAACTTACTGAGCCATATTATCTATTCATCTCAGACAAAGCAATCATATCTTGTAGACCCATTGGACTGTATCGCATAGATGACTGTTGCTAATTATCAAGAAAGAGTCATGATTTTCAAAAATGAAAGATGGTTAATATTCTTAGAATATAAAGAGTTCTTATGAAGTAATAAAAATAGATAAATGTCCAGTAAAAAAAAAAAAAAGGAAGGTAAATAGGCCACAATAAAAAATAGAGATAGCCAACAAATTATGAAAATTGTTCAATATCATTAATAATCTAATAAATATAAGTTAATGCAAAAATGAGTATTGATTTAATCAATCATATAGATAAGTTTTAAAAGAATGATAATACCCAGTGTTCCATGAGTAGGACATTACTGTTAGTGGGTATATAAATTGGTAGCACTTTTTTGGAGGCTCATTTGGCAATAACTAGTAACTTTTCTTTTAAATGCACATATACTGCAACCTTAAACTTTTAATTCTAGGAATCTGTCCAACAGAAGTATTGTTCCGGTGCACAAAGATATATTTGTAAGAAAGTTCTTGACAGTGTTATTTGTAATAGGGAAAAATTGGAAACAAGGTGAACGTCTACTAATAGGCACATCCACCCCCTAGAATATTTGGCAGAGATTAAAAAGAATTAAGCGGATATCTTTGGGACTGACATTAATGATTTCCAAGATTTATTGCTAAGTAATAAGAAGGTGTAGAACATAACTTAGAGTCTGATCCCTCTTGTGTTTACCACCACTCCTAAAACTAAATATGTACATGTGGTTCATAAAAAGGGATCCAGAAGAATACACTGTAAATGCTAACAGGATTTTCTCCTTGGGAGAGGAGAGGGTGGCAAGACAGGAAATGAAAGGGGATCTGTGGTTATTTTATTGTATGCACTGCTATACTGTTGGATTTTTTTTTTTAACAAAAGCTAAAAATTTGTTTCTTGTTAGGAGTTATTTATAAGTGTACACATGTCAATGAATGAATACTAACACTAGTATTAATATTCTAAATCATTTAGAATATTGCCTGGTACAGAGGAAGTATTAATGCCATGTAAATGTGTGTTAAATTAAATACATTCAAATATTAGAGCTCTATTTTAAGAAAATAATCATGAGATGTGCAAAGATTTAATTGCAAGGCAACCACTAATCTACTTTTTTCTCTATATATTTTCTTTTTCCAGACTAACCAGTGGAATGTTTTGCATTAATAAAAATTGGTTATAATAAGTTATAGCTGGTTATAAAAAGTAAAGAAATGCAGAAAACAAAATATTACATGTAGGATTTTTATTATGATATAATAGGCCTATTTGAGTTTATGTGAAGAGAGAGAGAGAAGAAAACTTGAATGATGGTTTCCAAAATGTTAATAGTGGTTACCTCTGAGTGGTGGAAATGAGTAATTTTATTTTCTGTTGAAATATTGTGACAATGCAAATTATCTTAGAAAGGACATGGATCGCAAAATGGGATCTTTCAGGGTTTTCCCGTCGATGTCTGTGAGAGGGTGGAAATGTAGAACTGTCACAAGAGGATTATTTTTCCAAAGTCTGAAGCGTGGGGAATGGGGTCACATAGAGATAAGGGCTTCCCTGGTGGCTCAGATGGTAAAGAATCCGCCTGCAATGCAGAAGACCTGGGTTCCGTCCCTCGGTTGGGAAGATCCCCTGGAGGAGGGCATGGCAACCCACTCCAGTATTCTTGTCTGGAGAATCCCCATGGACAGAGGAGCCTGGTGGGCTATAGTCAAAGGAGTTGCAAAAAGTTGGACATGACTAAGCAACTAAGTCATGCACAACTCATCACAGAGAGATAAGGCTATCGGTTAATGTGACTGGTACCTGCATAATTCAAGTGCTCAGCAGGCCAGAGTCTCTAAAAAGTCCAAGAGATTAGGTATTTAATACTGAACTGCAACTTGCCAGGAATTGAACTCAGCCTATCAAGGAAAAGCTTGGAATATCCATACTCTTGGGAATATTTTAGCCAATACTAGCTTCAAGGAAAGAGCTGAGAATAGTGGAAGGGTCCTCACTACAATTCTTCTGGGGGCCCACCTTTAATACCCAGGGCAGAGGCAGAATCTCTAACATCCCCCCTCTGCTAAGAAGGGGAAGTGGAGGAATGGTGAACTTTTCCTTCCTTATTTGCCGTCTTGTTCTCTCTTATCTTTTATGACTAAAATTCTCCTTCTACCCATTCTCTTAGGGTCTTCATTCTTAAAGTGGGCAGTTTCAATAAGTATGCAATTGGATCATCTATTCCAGATGCCAGTGTTTCATTTAAACAAATTTGTACTTTATGCCTCTGTGTATTTATTGGAGACTTTTCTTCACAGAGGGCACAGCTCTGAGAGGAAAAGGCACGCTTCAGCCAAAAGTATATACTTTGGTGTGATCTGACAAGATACGTTTATTATTCTGATTCTTGAAATAAAAACCCAACCTATTTTAGTCACTGAATTTGCACAGAAAGATTACAGTGAACTAAACTATACCTCTGGAAGCAGGAATTTCTTCCAGAGTTTCCAGAGCTTCAAAGTAATTTTTCACTATTTCAAGTATTCTATTTCTGAAAGATGTGGAAAGTGTTTCATTATGTGAAAATCCTGTGACTGGTTCCTATTTTGATGCTTTATTTTCCAAATTACTCTATTTGAAGAGTTTATTTAGCTTTTGAATTACAACTGTTAGAACACCCCCAGTTCCAAATCAGCAGGGCTTGAATCAGCAAAGTGCCTTATAGTTAATGCCTCAAGGCAGATCCCAGGATCTGCACAGAAAAGCAAGGTGTGGGTCGGACCCCCTAATTTGGCTGACAGTGATGTGGCACCTCCAGCTGTGTTGCCTCCAGGAGTGGGGTTTATAAAGGGGATGGCCCCAGGCCTCTCACTGCAAGCATCCAGTGTAGACCCCCAGTGTTCTTTAATGATGTGTAATTGGACCAGACTAGACCATGGGGCTTGAATAGCCTTTCTCTGCAGTCAAAGTGCTCAGTACCTACTGTCTTTCTTTAGGACATTGATGGACGGTCCCAGTGCTCAGATTTTATGTTTATTAGTGATACTTTTCATGAGTTTCCAGGGCTAAAGTGACTTTTTCACACTGTTTAATGATTTTCAGTTTAACTCCCTTTCTGAGTGGGATGTTGTAAAGATTAATTAGCCAGTGTTCATAAAGTGCTTTCAAGCTGAAAAGTGCTGCACAAGGGTGTACAGACTCATTAGCTTCTTAGTCATTAAGGCTTTTTAGACCTTTTGGCCTTCAGAAACTAGACGGTGAAGACCAAATTAGTATTTTTTTCTTGGAGGAGAGGGACTTCAGAAAGAGCAGAATAGAACAGTATTTCTTTTTCTAAAAAAGACATGTTTTGCACTGGAACTGAAAAAGGATATAAGATTTTTTTTCATTATCTCCTATTTCCATAATGCTTCAGCTGCTTCTTACTCCCTTCTTTCAAATTGTATTTGACTGTTTCTCCTGCATATGTGTTAAGAAATTCTATACTTGTTGCATAGGCATGGTGGTGGTGGTAGAGATGGTGGGGGACAGGGAGGCCTGGCGTTCTGCTGTCTATGGGGTCGCAAAGACTGAACATGACTGAACAACAGCAGCAGCAATGGAGCTGAGTCTGACCCCCAAAAGTGTTGAATTGTTGTGCCGGTGAATGGCACAGTATAGATCATTCCCTTTGTAAGTAAAGATCCCCTTTTAGTTTATAGTGTTTCATGAAGGTCTGGTATTGTCTCCATCCATAGTAATCTTTAGATATATAATATATAGGATTATATATATATGTGTGTCATTGTTGTTCAGTTGCTAAATCATGTCTGACTTTTTGCAACCCCATGGCCTGCAAGGCAGCAGGCTTCCCTGCCCTTCACTGTATCCCAGAGTTTGCTCAATTCATGTCCATTGAGTTGGTGATGCTATCTAACCATCTATATATACACATATGTATGAATGAGTTCTATATAATTCAATTAAAAGCATTTTATTGAGGGTGGAAAAGTACAAAAAGACATAAAAAGATTCTTGAAAAAAAAAAAGACAGAGATGAATTATTTACCAAGAATTAGATTGACAGTTGACTTTTCAACAGCATTAACTGCACATGATAGGGAAATATCTTCTAAGCACTGAGAGAAAACAGCTGTCAAATTAGAATTGTGTACCCAAATAAATTAACCTTTAAGTTCATAAAATAAAAACACTTTAATACAAAACAAAGCACTTACCACCAATGCTGAAGAATGTTCTAAAGGATTGTCTTCACAAAGAAAGAAAATTATCCTAGAAGGGAAGAAGGAGGTACTGGAAGAAATGAACAGGGAAAAATTGGTAAACATGTGGACAAATCAAAATAAGCACTGCCTAATAACAATAACAAAATAATGTCCAATTTGTAGTAGCAAAGCCAGATAGAACTAGAAAAAAAGGTAACAGGAAAAAAAAAAAGTATATCAGGAAGTAGTATTGAGAGTTAAAGTATTCCAGAGTCCTTACCTTATTTATGAGGAGACTAAAGATGTTAAATTTAGATTTTATCAAGTATGTACATAAAATTTCTCTTAAATAAAGGAAGTGTAATGTAGTAAAGGGGAGAATCAATGGAATGAGGAAATAAAATCAGTAGCAATTGACTCAGTAAAAAAGAGAGTAAGGAAATTTAATACTGCCTTTAGTAATTGTGAATCTCTTGCCTTAACATTACATATACTAAATAACTATGTGTAGACTTCATACACACACACAACACACACACACACACACACACACACACCCTTACAGGGAAAATGAAAAAAAAAATAGTGATATGTGAACAGGTGGTTCTGGCTTGGGATAAGATGTTTAATAACAGCATCATACAGATTACATAGGGCAGGCATTACCAGAGAAGAACCTGAAATGTAGGGAACCAAAATCTTTTATAATAGACAGTAAACCCACCTGACCTCTGCCTCAGAGAGAGGCATTATCTTCATTATACTGCATAGTAAGCATTTCTGCTCTTTGTTCTATTTTACAAGACTGTTAACTATATAAACACTCTGGAAAGATGAGCCATTGCCTTTGTTTGCAAGATGTGCAGAAATATGAGGAACACATGGAGAATATTTCTCAACAAATTTGATAAATTTGTGAAGCCTGTTTTCTCATCTGAAAAGTAGAATGAATAGTATAACTATGTAGTTGTGAGGATCAGATGATATAGCGCATATAAAATGCTTGACATCATATCCAAGGACTTTGTCAATATAAGCTACTATTATAAATGATTATTTCTTGAATAAGATGTAAGTGTGTTTATTGAATTCTTTGTTTTCTCTAATAAATTGTGAATCACTATGTTGTACACCTGAAACATACAATACTCTACATCAACTCTATCTCAGTAAAAGCAATCGGGGTCTCAGCATTAGCTTCTACAGCCTTCTGAATTATTAAGACTTTTAGGGACACTCTGTCAGAGTTGAGGATGCCCAAGTAGCCAAAGCAAGATTTTAATAGGAAAGAAATGATAGGAATTGTGAAGTTCCCTTCGTCTTTAGACCATCTCCAGCCCTCTACAAAAGCACCTCCCACTCCAAGTAGTTTCATTCTGGGTATCCCAGTGTTGCCAAAATCCTGGGCTCTGTTCTCTGGTACCAAACTGAAACACAGAGACAGAATTTTGGGTGAAGTAGAAAAGAGTAGCTTTTATTGCTTTGCCAGGCAAAAGAGGCCACAGTAGGCTAGCGCCCTCAAGACTTTGCCCTCCCTTGGGAAAAACAGGAAGGGGACTTATAGTTCAGGAGGGGGAGGGAGTGCTGCAGATAAGAAGTAGGGCAGATGCAAGCTTGCATTCTTCTTTCCTGTTGGAAAGCCTTTACATGGTCAAAGTCGGGGTCAGGAGGTCTTGGGAGGGTTCCGGTAGTCCTTGAGGCTATCGAATCTTGACCTTTTTTTTCTGGAATAAAGAATACTCACAAAAGAAGGGAATGTTAGGGAGGGCTTCCTCAGAGAAGCAAACACCATGTGCATTGTAGAGCTCTGATTAAAAAGAAATTGTTTTCAAAATTGAATTTTGAATTACATTCAAAATGTAATTAAGTAAGCAAGAGAAACATTTCTGAGAAAATGGCTGAGTGGGCTTAAAAGAATAAGGCCTAGCATATTGGAGGCAACCTTAACCAATTTCTACTAACACCATGAGTGTCTCACACCTGCTCCTGGGTGGATCCTCCCTTGCTGTTTTCATCCCTCACCCTCAGCGAGCTCTGCACTGCCCTCTTCTGGGCATGGAAGGAGCTGCTCGGTTTTGCCACTGCTCTGCCCTGTACCTCTTGATATGGCATCATGGGGGTGTGTGTGTGTGTGTGTGTGTGTGTGTGTGATAGAGAGACTGACTGTCATATAAAACATGCCCACATGCCCTTTTGCCTCTACTTCAGAGAAGTCCCAAGACATTGTCTCTTGTCACAATCCCCTACATTGTAAAGAGTTTAGGGAAATAATGATTTTGGCTTTTACTTGAAACATTTCCTCTCACTAGAATCAGAGATTCTGCAGGTGAATTTGAGTGAGAGTGCCAGGAAGTACTGGAAATCATGAGACCTAGACCCCCTGTAATAAGAAACTTTTTGTTTCTTATTGTTTCTTTTTGTTTCTTAAGACAGGCCTGTCATATCAGGCCTGTGGCATGTGGCTGTTTCTCCCCATAGGAAGAGTGTCTCACCTAAAGGATCCCCAGCCTCTCCTCAGACCAGCTTCTGAGGCACCAGCCACTAATCTGCATTCATGTCTAGTTGTGTCAACAGAACGGTGGGCTCAATTTGAACCCTTCTGTGTGAGGCTCCTTGGCCCTCTGGCCCCTCGGTTCCTACCGGGCCCATCCTAACAGTCATACTCAAGTCTGAAGCTGGCAGGGTTCTAGGGTCAAGCTGAGATCCCTGCTACTGATACATATGTACAAAGAAGTTGGCTTATATCCTGCCTACTTCCAAGTGTGAGTATGTGCATTGCCTTAAATTTTAAATATATCAGACTTCCTCCATTTACTCATTTTTCATTGATCAACAAAGGCATACAGAGATGCCTTTTATACACAGTTCCTGTATCATAGCCATCACAGTTTGTTTCTCATTTTATGTCTTCACAGATGTGACTGTTCCTAGTTAAAACCTGAGACTACAGCATAGTTAACTCTGAAGAATATTCTTTCTGAAGTTAAGATATTAGCATCAACAACACTATATTCTGCCTCTGTGGTTGAAAACAATGTATTAAAATCAGGCATGTGAAGGAAATGTGGAATCTGGCTCCATATTTTTATGGTTTAATGTTCTTAACACTCTCTTTGCCCCCAGGTCATGCAGATGTATCTTCCATTTTGTGGAATTGCCATATCTAATGCTCAGCTCTTTGCTGCCTCAAGGAAAGAATATGAAAGAAGCAGGGTGAGTAGAAAGAAGCATTGCTGACAATCCTCAGAGCTCTTTGTCTTTCAAGTGTCTGTGAGTCATTATGTCTTTTAAAAACAGTAGATGATCTTTGAATAGTACAGAAACATTTTTTTTTAATCTGTATAATCCTTCAAGTCTGTGGTTGATGATCCCCTTTAAGCAATAAACCCAAATGGAAGTGGATATAAATCCTCTGTTGTTGTGCAGGGGAAATAGCTTCTTTTAAAAAGGAAATTAATTTTCACATCTATACTACAAGGCAATAGATATATTCTAGCTTACTCACAGTTTTGAAACAATAACACAATTAGTGATCTTTTTACAATTTAGTTCCTTTAAGAAGCAAGGTATGTTATAGATGATTTCACCCCAACTCACAAATTATGTTTGTGAATTGAAAGTTTTCCTGGAAGAGGATGATAATGTTGCAAACACCAGCTTATAGGATTATAAAGAAACACAGATACAGGGATTACTGTCATATACCTTCACCAGTTGTAGGGCTAAGTAGTAAAAAACAAAACAAAAACAAAGACTGGTACTCAAAAAATTGCTAAACAATCAAGTAGAGGTTAAATATATTAGACTCACTCTATTTTTAAATATAGGGGCATTGCTGTTACAATTTAGAAATATATTTAACAAGAAGATGTTCAGAAAGGTTAGAAACCCTCAGTTGATTGGTAATCAAATTGATTAAAAGTTTCATTTGCTAAGCATTATGATTTACGAATATTTCACAGGAAACAATTAACAACTACAGCCATCTTCTATAGCATCTTCTGATTTGGATCCTGTTTTCATCTTTAGCCCCATGTCTTACCATTCTCCTCCTTTCATTGGGCACTCCAGCAGTATAGGCCCCAATTTCCAGAAAACAGTCTGTTTCACTTTCTCATTCTCTTAGTAATATTTCTCCCTCTGCTTTCAGTGCCTCATGTCCACATTTTTCTCCCACTGCTTTTGCCTTGCATTTCTCTGAAGACCCAGCTCAGTGTTCCACTTAATCTTTCCTTCTTTGCTTATTATTTTGTCTTATATTTACTGCCATTGTTTTATTGTGGTCACTTATCACACTGTATAGTATTTATCAATGGCCCTCCTCTCCAACTACATTTTGAATTCCTTAAGGAACACTTCATGCATTATGAATTGTTGCATCCTCATGTATTCATTTATTCACTCAACAAATATTTATTTTGTGGTCTTCTTCAGACACTGTCCATCAAAGTCCCTGCCTTCATAGAACTTACATTTAGATGAAACGATAGATAATAGACAAACAAGCAAATAAAAAATAATATAGTATCAGGTAGTGGTAGTTCAGTTCAGTTCAATCGCTCAGTCGTGTCCAACTCTTTGCGACCCCATGAATCACAGCATGCCAGGCCTCCCTGTCCATCACCAACTCCCGGATTTTACTCAAACTCATGCCCATCGAGTTGGTGATGCCATCCAGCCATCTCATCCTCTGTCATCCCCTTCTCCTCCTGCCCCCAAATCCCTCCCAGCATCAGGGTCTTTTCCAATGAGTCAACTCTTCGCATGAGGTGGCCAAAGTATTGGAGTTTCAGCTTCAGTATCAGTCTGTTCAATGAACACCCTGGACTTATCTCCTTTAGGATGGACTGGTTGGATCTCCTTGCAGTCCAAGGGACTCTGAAGAGTCTTCTCCAACACCACAGTTCAAAAGCATCAATTTTTCGGCCCTCAGCTTTCTTCACAGTCCAGCTCTCACATCCATACATGACCACTGGAAAAACCATAGCCTTGACCAGACAGACCTTTGTTGGCAAAGTAATGTCTCTGCTTTTTAATATGCTATCTAGGTGGTCATAAGCGTCTTTTAATTTCATGGCTGCAATCACCATCCACAGTGATTTTGGAGCCCAGAAAAATAAAGTCTGACACTGTTTCCACTGTTTCCCCATCTATTTCCCATGAAGTGATGGGACCAGATGCCATGATCTTAGTTTTCTGAATGTTGAGTTTTAAGCCTACTTTTTCACTCTCCTCTTTCACTTTCATCAAGAGGCTTTTCAGTTCCCCTTCACTCTCTGCCATAAGGGTGGTGTCATCTGCATATCTGAGGTTATTGACATTTCTCCCAGCAATCTTGATTCCAGCTTGTGCTTCTTCCAGCCCGGCGTTTCTCATGATGTACTCTGCATATAAGTTAAATAAGCAGGGTGACAATACACAGCCTTGACACACTCCTTTTCCTATTTGGAACCAGTCTGTTGTTCCATGTCCAGTTCTAACTGTTGCTTCCTGGCCTGCAGACAGGTTTCTCAAGAGGCAGGTCAGGTGGTCTGGTATGCCCATCTCTTTCAGAATTTTCCAAAGTTTATTGTGATCCATACAGTCAAGGCTTTGGCATAGTCAATAAAGCAGAAGTAGATGTTTTTCTGGAACTCTCTTGCTTTTTCGATGATCCAGCGAATATTGGCAATTTGATCTCTGGTTCCTCTGCCTTTTCTAAAACCAGCTTGAACATCTGGAAGTTCTCGGTTCACGTATTGCTGAAGACTGACTTGGAGAATTTTGAGCATTACTTTACTAGCGTGTGAGATGAGTGCAATTGTGCAGTAGTTTGAGCATTCTTTGGGATTGCCTTTCTTAGGGATTGGAATGAAAACTGACCTTTTCCAGTCCTGTGGCCACTGCTGAGTTTTCCAAATTTGCTGGCAAATTGAGTGCAACACTTTCACAGCATCATCTTTCAGGATTTGAAATAGCTCAACTGGAATTCCATCACTTCCACTAGCTTTGTTCGTAGTGATGCTTTCTAAGGCCCACTTGACTTCACATTCCAGGATGTCTGGCTCTAGGTGAGTGATCATACCATCATGATTATCTGGCTTGTGAAGATGTTTTCTGTATAGTTCTTCTGTGTATTCTTGCCACCTCTTCTTAGCATCTTCTGCTTCTGTTAGGTCCATACCATTTCTGTCCTTTATCGAAGCCATCTTTGCCTGAAATGTTCCCTTGATATCTCCAATTTTCCTGAAGAGATCTCTAGTCTTTCCCATTCTGTTGTTTTCCTCTATTTCTTTGCATTGATTGCTGAGGAAGGCTTTCTTATCTCTCCTGGCTATTCTTTGGAACTCTGCATTCAAATGGGAATATCTTTCCTTTACTCCTTTGCTTTTCGCTTCTATTCTTTTCACAGCTATTTGTAAGGCCTCCTCAGACAACCATTTTGCCTTTTTGCATTTCTTTTTCATGGGGATGGTCTTGATCCCTGTCTCCTGTACAATGTCACAAACCTCCGTCCATAGTTCATCAGGCACTCTGTCTATCAGATCTAGTCCCTTAAATCTATTTCTCACTTCCACTGTATAGTCATAAGGGATTTGATTTAGGTCATAACCTGAATGGTCTGGTGGTTTTCCCTACTTTCTTCAGTTTAAGTCTGAATTTGGCAATAAGGAGTTCATGATCCGAGCCACAGTCAGCTCCTGGTCTTGTTTTTGCTGACTGTATAGAGCTTCTCCATCTTTGGTTGCAAAGGATATAATCAATCTGATTTCGGTGTTGACCATCTGGTGATGTCCATGTGTAGAGTCTTCTCTTGTGTTGTTGGAAGAGGGTGTTTGATATGACCAGTGCATTCTCTTGGCAGAACTCTATTAGCCTTTGCCCTGCTTCATTCTGTACTCCAAGGCCAAATTTGCCTGTTACTCCAGGTGTTTCTTGACTTCCTACTTTTGCATTCCAGTCCCCGATAATGAGAAGGACATCTTTTTTAGGTGTTAGTTCTAAAAGGTCTTGTAGGTCTTCATAGAACCGTTCAACTTCAGCTTCTTCAGCGTTACAGTTGGGGCATAGGCTTGGATTACCGTGATATTGAATGGTTTGCCTTGGAAACGAACAGAGATCATTCTGTCGTTTTTGAGATTGCATCCAAGTAGTGCATTTCAGACTCTCTTATTGACTATGATGGCTATTCCATTTCTTCTAAGGGATTCCTGCCCACAGTAGTAGATATAATGGTCATCTGAGTTAAATTCACCCATTCCATTCCATTTTAGTTCACTGATTCCTAGAATGTCGATATTCACTCTTGCCATCTCCTGTTTGACCACTTCCAATTTGCCTTGATTCATGGACCTAACATTCCAGGTTCCTATGCAATATTGCTCTTTACAGCATTGGACCTTGCTTCTATCACCAGTCCCATCCACAACTGGGTATTGTTTTTGCTTTGGCTCCATCCCTTCATTCTTTCTGGAGTTATTTCTCCACTGATCTCCAGTAGCATATTGGGCACCTACTGACCTGGAGAGTTCCTTTTTCAGTATCCTATCATTTTGCCTTCTCATACTGTTCATGGGGTAAGTGCTGTAAAAAAAAGAACAAAGTGAGATAATGGAATACAGACTGGTTGCTGAAAGGTAGTTTAGGATGATGTTTATTTCAGAAGGTGATCAAGAAGGTCTCTATGAAGACGTCATATCTGAGCAGAGGCCTCAATGAAATGAAGGAGCAAAGCCACACAAAGATCTAGGAAGAAGATTCCAAGCAGTAGAAATATCAAGTGCAAAGGCCAAGGGGTAGGAGAAGCTTTGGTCCATGTGTCTAAAGAGCAGATAGGAAAGACCTCAGATAGCCAAAACAATCCTAAGGAAGAAGAACAAAGCTGGGGGCACCACACTTCTTGATTTAAAACTATTCTTCAAAGCTATAGTAATCAAAGTAGTATTGTACTGGCATTAAAAACAGACATACAGACCAATGGAATAGAATTAAGAGCCCAGAAATAAACCCATACATACAGAGTCAACATCTGTTTGACTAGGGAGGCAAGAATACTCAATGGGGAAAAAGTAGTTTTTTTTCAATAAATGGTTTTGGAAAACTGGATATTCACATGCAAAAGAATGAGATTAGGTTAAACCTCTATCTTATATCACTCACAAAAATCAACTTGAAATAGATTGAAAGCTTAAACTTGAGACCTGAAACTGTAAAACCCCTAGAAGAAAATATGGGTGAAAGCTCCAGTGTTTTTTTGGGGGGTCTGATATAAAAGCTCAAGCAACAAAAGCAAAAATAAACAACTGAGACTACCTCAAACAAAAAAACTTCTTCACAGCAAAAGAAACAATCAAAAAATGAAGAAGTAAACTATGGAATGGGAGAAAGTGTTTGCAAATCATCTGTAATGATAAGGGGTTAATCTCCAAAATATATAAGGAACTCACACAACCCAATAGCAAAAACAAACAAACAAACAAACAAAAACCAAAAAACAAACAAACAAAAAGACAACCCCAAATCATCCAATTAAAAAATAGAGAATTTACAAAGACATTTTTCCAAAGAAGACATACAAATGGCCAATAGACACATGAAAAGATGCTCAACATCATCAGGGAAATGCAAATTAAAACTATAATGAGATATCACTTCCTACCTCTTAGAATGGCTGTTATCGAAACGATATGAGAAAACAAGTGTTGGTAAGGATGTGGAGAAAAGGGAACCCTTTGTACACTGTTAGTGGGAATATAAATTGGTGCAGCTACTATGGAAAACAATAATGAGGTTCCTCAAAAAATTAAAAATAGAACTACCATATTATCCAGCAGCTTCACTTCTGAGTATATATCAAAAGGAAATTAAATTTCTAGCTCAAAAAGATATCTGCACTCCCATGTTCATTGCAATATTATTTACAATAGCCAAGATACGGAAACAACCTAAGTGTGCATTAATAGTTGAATGAATAAAGAAATTGTGATACACACATACACACACACAGTGGAGCATTATTTAGCCATAAGGCAGAAGAAAACCCTGTCATTTGTGACAACATGGATGAAACTTGAGGGCACTGTGTTAAGTGAAATCAGTTCAGTTCAGTTCAGTTCAGTCACTCAGTCATGTCTGATTCGCGACCCCGTGAACCACAGCACGCCAGGCCTCCCTGTCCATCACCAACTGCTGGAGGCCACCCAAACTCATGTCTATTGAGTCGGTGATGCCATCCAACCATCTCATCCTCTGTCATCCCCTTCTCCTCCTGCCTTAAATCTTTCCCAGCATCACAGTCTTTTCAAATGAGTCAGCTCTTCACATCAGGTGGCCAAAGGATTGGAGTTTCAGCTTCAACATCAGTCCTTCCAATGAACACCCAGGACTGATCTCCTTTAGGATGGACTGGTTGGATCTCCTTGCAGCCCAAGGGACTCTCAAGAGTCTTCTTCAACACCACAGTTCAAAAGCGTCAATTCTTCGGCTCTCAGCTTTCTTTATAGTCCAACTCTCACATCCATACATGACTACTGGAAAAACCATAACCTTGACTAGATGGACCTTTGTTGACAAAGTGGTGTCTCTGCTTTTTAATATGCTGTCTAGGTTGGTCCTAACTTTCCTTCCAAGGAGTAAGCGTCTTTTAATTTCATGGCTGCAATCACCATATGCAGTGATTTTGGAGCCCCCCAAAACAAAGTCAGCCGCTGTTTCCACTGTTTCTCCTTCTGTATGCCATGAAGTGACTGGACCAGATGACATGATCTTAGTTTTCTGAATGTTGAGCTTTAAGCCAACTTTTTCACTCTCCTTTTTCACTTTCACTTTCATCAAGAGGCTCTTTAGTTCTTCACTTTCTGCCATAAGGGTGGTGTCATCTGCATATCTGAGGTTATTGATATTTCTCCCAGCAATCTTGATTCCAGCTTGTGCTCCTTCCAGCCCAACTTTTCTCATGATGTACTCTGCATAGAAGTTAAATAAGCAGGGTGACAATATACAGCCTTGACGTACTCCTTTTCCTATTTGGAACCAGTCTGTTTTCCATGTCCAGTTCTAACTGTTGCTTCTTGACCTGCATACAGGTTTCTCAAGAGGCAGGACAGGTGGTCTGGTATTCCCATCTCTTTCAGAATTTCCCACAGTTTATTGTGATCCACACAGTCAAAGGCTTTGGCATAGTCCATAAAGCAGAAATAGATGTTTTTCTGGAACCCTCTTGCTTTTTTGATGATCCAGTCTGTATTATTTTACATATATATTGAATCTATGAAAGCGGAACTCAAAGAAGCAGAGTGTAATATGGTGGTTCCCAGGAGCTGGAGTATCCCGGAAAAGGAGAGATGTTGGTCAAAGTATACAGACTTCTAGTTATAAGATGAGTCAGTTCTGGAGATCGAGTGTTCAGTGTGATGAGTATAGTTAATGATACTGCATTATGCACTTGAATATTGCTGAGAAAATAAATCTTAATGTTCTTACCACAAAAAATGTAATTATGTCAGGTGATGGATGTGTTAACTAACCTTAGTGTAGTAATCATTTTGCAGTATATAGGTGTATTAAATCATCATGTTGTACACCTTAAACTCACACAAAGTTTTATGTCAATTATATCTCAATAAAGCTGGTGGTGGGGAGAAGTAATGTAGCTGGACAGTGAGAAGTGAGAGATTGTCCAAAAAATTTAGCAGTGAAATATATGAGGCCTACTGATATGGGAAATGAATGAAAATGACTTTAGGCTTGTACGGGTGGCAAGTAAGCCGTTGGATATGGGAGTTAGAGTTTTGGAGAGATGAGAAGACTCGAGATTAATGTTTGGGAACCATCAGCATATAGATGGCATTTAAAACTAGGGTACAGGTGGGAAAAATATATGGATAAGAGAAGGGAAAAGGTCCAAGGATGAGTCCAGAAGCAAAAGAAGGTCTGAAGAAGGAGGAGCTGGGGACATGCAGGTAACACTGAGAAACAGGGCGTGTTCAACTGTGTGCAAAGCTTCCATGTCGGTCGCGTCGCGTGCCATCCTAGATTTTCTTCTTTTTCTTTTCTCCTATTTTGAAGCCAGTCTGCATTGTTATTTGTGAAACTTTTATCACTTGTTAGTAAAGCAGCAATTTTTAATTAGAAACAATAAAATTACTATAATGTGATTTGTCAGTACGAAACTCAAGGCACAATTAGTTTTTCCTCCGAGATAAATGTTCCTGTATATGGGTCCCAGAGGCCCCATCCATGCAGTCACACCAAATTGAAAAGTTAAATAATTGTTCAGTTAATATGATCCATCTGAAGGACTAGTCTGGATGATTAAGGAAATAATGTCTCCTCCCTTAACAACAGGGGATTTTGTTGGCAATTATGCAGACAGTTGCCTTATTTTTAATATTATATTTGCACATGAAATTACCACACATTGACCTCTTACAGCGATTTGCTGTCCAAATGCCAAATGGACAGAACACACTTAGAACTTTTTTCAACTCATAGTGTTTCTCTTTGCTTTGGAATCATCGAGCAATGCATGGCCCTTAGCCACAGTCACAAGCTCTCTTTAGAGAAAACACTGTCCGAGATTTGGGGTCCGCTTTGAGATGCTCAGGGAAGTAGACTCATTTCATGGATCCCTTGACTCATTCAAATACTTTTCTACCTGAATAGACTCAGAGAAGAAATTCTCACGTTTCAAATGGTTTCAGGACAAATCAAATTCATTACCAAAGTTGAAAATTAGTCAACACCACCTATCAGAATAGATGTGAATTTGAAAACCCATGAAATCCTTTTGTGATAGGTCAGACTGGAGACATCACATTAAATTCTATTGAATAAAGCATCCTCTGGCCAATTCACTGGCTGTGTAATTTTCTGATTGCGCTTTGATAGAGGCAAAATATCTACTACCTGTAAATGGCTCACTGTTCTTCAATCTCTGGATGTATCCATGTAATTAAAAATTCTAAATAAATATTATTTCAATGTATAAATTGTAAGCTAGCTTAGCTGGATAAAATGACATGTTATCACAATCTCATTTTTAAATGAGTATACAGTTTTCAAGTTAGAATTTAAGTTTTTTCTTTAATTTTTATGCTTTTTATTTTATTATTTTAATAAATTTTTAATGATGTTTTCTTTTTGAGATGTATAATGGCATTTCAATGTTCTCCTGGACAAATTTCTTGTGTAGAGGGATTAATAGGGGCTTTATATATATATTTTTGAAGGTTTTGAAACTTAACTAGTATCCACTACTATAATTCTTTAATAGTTCTGTGAGAGATATATATTAGTGAGAATAAGTCTTGAGTTTGACCATGAAGCTATTTCTTCCAGATGGTGAGGAAGAGATGCTTTGTAATTTTTTGAAATAAATGTATCTTGGAGAGAATCAAGTATTTGGTATTCATAAAATGTTGATTTTTAAACCCAGTCATGTTTTTTAAAATATTTAAAAATCAATTTTTAAAAATTGCAGAAAAACTACTGTAGGAGCAGAAAAGCCTGTCAGTAATGCTTATATGAGATCATGTAGTCATTAACTGTGTGGAATATAGTCATATAGATATATGAAGAATTTATGTGGGATTATATGGACTGGTGGGCTACTGTCCATGGGATCATAAAGAGTTGGACATGACTGAGTGAGCAACCCAGCACACGCGCGCACACACACACACACACGGACTGGCACTATTCTCAAGTTATATCTTATAATTCAAGACTGTGTTATGAAATGAAATAAGGGAAATATGTCAAAACAACCATAAACACTTTAAAATTTAGCCACACAAAAATATTTATATTTTTACTGCAAAGACTAAATGGAATTTTTGAGAGACAAATTTTAATTCAGTCCCTTAGCCACCTAAATACATACATTTTCTCTTTGCTAGGCTTTGCTAGAGGTGGTTAATGACCTCTTTGAAGAACAGACGGACCTGGAGAAAATTGTCAAGAAAATAATGCATCGGGCCCAAACACTGTTGAAATGTGAACGCTGTTCTGTTTTACTCCTGGAGGACATCGAATCACCAGTAAGTCATCTTTTATCTGTCATGTGTGTTAAGGAAGTCAAGTTTAGTTTAGTTGTAACTAAGTTTGTGAAATCAGGACTTGAACCACTCTTTTGTGACTCTTCTAATATGAGATGACTTTTTATAAAAGTAAAGTTTTTTATTTCCTGTATGTGTTTTTTCAGTCTTGATCTGCTGTCATCTGAGAAACTCTGACGACCTTGAGGTCTAGCGGAGCTCTGTGTACACAGATGAGACACCTAAGGGATGGGAAAGTGAAAGTGAAAGTCGCTCAGTACTGTCAGACTCTTTGGGACCCCATGGACTCTACAGTCCATGGAATTCTCCAGGCCAGAATACTGGAGTGGGTAGCCTTTCCCTTCTCCAGGGGATCTTCCCAACTCAAGGATGGAACCCAGATCTCCTGCATTGCAGGCGGATTCTTTACCAGCTGAGCCACCAGCAAAGCCCAAGGGATGGAAGGGGTTGCCCGAACTCGCTCAGCTTAAGAGAAGAGAAGCTGGGCTGCCAGCCTCCCATTGAACCCACGCAGCAAGGGAAGGCCGTCAGCACGCGTGAGCATGGATTGCAGCCCCCACAAGACCCCACAGCCCTCTTCTGGGGTGGGGGTCGGGGAGTGGGCAAGCAGTGCTCTTTGCGCTTGCGCTCACTGGAGTCGCCCCAGCCTCAGTGGGGCGGCACTCTCCAGCAGAGGTTTGTTTGGCTGCTTCCCACCTTTCCACCTTCTTCTACTGCTGCTTTGGGCCTGTGGACACTAGCTCGGTGCGCGCCCGTCAGGAGGCGGAGGCGCCTTCCTCCTCACGCAGGGGCTACTCACTCTCACTTCAGGGGCAAGCAGCCCTTGGCCTGGGCCTCGGGCCTGCCTTATCTTGGCTTTCAGGGTCTTTTAGGTCCTCTGGCTCTTTGTGAGAAGTCTGCTGGGTACATACACAGCAATATTGAAAATAATGACCATCATCCATCTAACTTCTTGAAAGCTAAATGTCTACACCCTCAGCAGCAGTTTAATATCTTTGCCGTGAACTCTCTTCAAAGACCGGGAATTGTCTAGCAATTAAGTGCCGTTTTAATACCCCAGAGAATGATGTTTTACTGTAGTTACTCAGAAAGGTTATTGTCTTTGCTTTTAGGTTTGATTTCCTCAAAAAACAAGAACCTTGTGTAAATTTTGGAGATTTAATAATAAACATTGTAAAACTTAAAATATTTTGTTTTTTAAAAAGTTTCATTGATATATAGTTGATTTACAGTGTTGTGTTAGTTTCAGGTGTTCAGCAAAGTGATTCAGTTATATATATCCTTTTTGGAATTCTTTGCCATTATAGGTTATTACAAGGTATTGAGTATAGTTCCCCATGCTATACTGTAGGACCTTGTTGGTTATCTATTTATCATTAAGCTTTCAAAAATCTATATACGTTTAAAATGCTTAGGAGTATTTTCCCATATCTTCTCAGTTCAGTTCAGTTCAGTTGCTCAGTTGTGTCTGATTCTTTGCAATCCCCGTGGACTGCAGCATGCCAGGTCTCCCTGTCCATCACCAACTCCCACAGTCTACCCAAACTCATGTCCATTGAGTCGGTGATGCCATCCAACCATCTCATCCTCTGTCATCCCCTTCTCCTGCCTTAAATCTTTCCCAGCATCAGGGTCTTTTCAAATGAGTCAGCTCTTTGCATCAGGTGGCCAAAGGATTGGAATTTCAGCTTCAACATCAGTCCTTCCAATGAACACTCAGGATTAATCTCCTTTAGGATGGACTGGTTGGATCTCCTTGCAGTCCAAGGGACTCAAGAGTCATCTCCAACACTACAGTTCAAAAGCATCAATTCTTCTGTGTTCAGCTTTCCTTATAGTCCAACTCTAGAGTTTGGTGTTATTTCTACTCAGCAAATGTGGTTTAAACAAACAATAGCCTTGCAATTATCCTGTGGTTGTGTAAAAATCAGTAGATCCTGGGTTTCTCAGATGGCACTAGTGGTAAAGAACCTGTCTGTCAATGCAGGAGATATAAGAGACACAGATTTGAACCCTGAGTCAGGAAGATGCCCTGGAGGAGGGCATGGCAACCCACTCCAGTATTCTTGCCTGGAGAATCCCATGGACAGAGGAGCCTGGTGAGCTACAGCCCACAGGGTCTTGAAGAGCCAGACACAACTGAAGCGACTTAGCACACACAGCGCAATAGATCCTTGGGAGAACACACACACACACATAGCCCGTATATGTGAAGTGCTTCTGGATGCTTCATGAAGCATTTTGTCTCATTTAATACTTACTGCATCCTTATGAGGTAAGTAGTATTATCATCCTCATTTATTGATGAGGAATTCAGACTCCAAGAGTTGACTGACCTGCAGGGGTATTCCCCAGCACCTGGCAGGGATGCCTCTGAAAGGAGTGGGAAGAGGTGGGATGCTAGTGGGTGCCTGGCTGGCTGTGGGCTCTCCTTGAGCAAAGGCAGGAAGGGGAAACTGGTGGGACTTGTTTCCAGGGTTTGCGAGCCACTCCCAGGTCCCCATGAGGGCGGGTGGCTGGGGGGCCAGGTAGAATCTGAACAGGGACAGATTCACTGTTTGCTTGGTCAGTTAGAACAGACATGGAAGTAATTTAAATCAGCTTAGGGTGATCATTTTTTGCAAATCTTCTAACATGGAGTAACTTTTACCCTGTAGTCTTGCTTTTTGGCAAGTGAGATGAAAAAGTACAGATGACAGAAGATAATATGGAAGGTGGGGGCAGAGCTGGAGAGGATAACAGTGACAGTAAGAACTTCAGGATATAAAGTAGGGAGGGGTCAGAAACCACTCCCTAGACCAGATGGCATGTGTGTGTGTTCAGTCGCTCAGTCATGTCCTACTCTTTGTGACCCTTTGGACTATAGCCCACCAGGTTTCTCTAAGGGACTTTTCTGGCAAGAATACTGGAGTGGGTTGACATTTCCTTCTCCAGGGGATCTTGCCATCCAAGGGATCGAACTTTCTTCTCCTGTGTCTCCTGCATTGCAGGTGAATTCTTTACCTACTAAGCCACTGGGAAAGCCAGACTAGATGGTAACATGCAGTAAAGGTGTTGGTGTAGTTGTGAAGATTAAAAAGACCTTTTCCCTATCACAGCTGAACATTCTAAGATTTTTTGGAATGGCGGAGTCAGGGCAGAAAACCTGGGGCCAGTCTATCTTTTCTTCTCTTTGCCCATCCCTTCCCTCTCAGAGTGAGAATGAACTCCTTCAGTCCGGAGGGACAAGGTCAGAGATAAAAGTGAACTATGTGCAAAAAGAGGAGACCCATCTATTTGGTACCATTTGAGAAGCTGTAAAGAATTTTCATCAAGGTTGCTAGGCAGGTTGTGGGGGAGGTGAGTGCGGGGGCGGGACGGCAGTATATGTGGCATCACCACACAGAAAAGTCATAATGCCCTGCTTTCCTTAACTTGCTTCTCACCAAAAGTTTCTTGAAACTTCAGACTTAAAGGGACTGATCACTGTTCTGTGCAGTACCCTGATTGTCAGGTAGAAAGGCTGGGAAGGAAACCATATACAGTCACACCATGTGTAAGAGGAGAAGACAGCTTAGCAGGACACCAGGCGGCAAAAGCTAATGCTGGCACAGAGGTTTCAACAAACAGAAAATCCTGCCCTGATGAAGTTCTCTGGCTGAGACTTCCTCACCTCAGAATGGATGGACTGATAGTAAATTTTTTAGGCTTTGCAAGTCACATGATCTCTCTTGCAGCTACTTATGGTAGCATGAAAGCAGTCTCATGGCTGTGTTCCAATAAAGCATTATTGATAAAAGTAGGTGGTGGGCCAGATTTGGCTGCAGGCAGCAGTTTTCAGATCTCCATCCTAGATAATCCTTGGGTGGCCTTTACTTTCTTACGACACTGAAAAATGAGCTGCCCACTTTTTTGTCTTGTTTCTGTGAAGTCAATATACATTTCAGATGGAGCAAAGATTTGTGTAAAAAAAGAACTTAAAAGTACTGGTGAGTATTTTTCTATAGTCATTCGGTGGGGAAAGGTTTTCTAAAACATTCACACAATTCCTTAGAGAATATAAGCACATTAAAACACTTCTATGATTTTTTAACCATCAAACTGGAAAAGATTTAAGAGAATTATAACAGCAAGTATGAGTGTGGGTATAAGAAAATGGACATTCTTTTTACTGATGATGAGATTTTAAACTGGGATAGCCTTTATGGATATAAGCTTGGTAAAATATGTTTCAGTTTTTAAAGAGCATAGCCTTTGCATTCAGCAATTTCTCCTCTTAAAATTTAGCACAGTGAAAGAGATGGAGAAGAGTAAGAGAGCAAAATCAGTATATAAGAAGTTTTACTGCAGTATTTATAGTTGTAAAAATATAAATCAAATAGCAACAGAAGTTTTATATAATGAAATGCTATACATCCTTTAAAATAATGATGTTTATCTATATGTATAGGAACAATATCCTTGATACATTTTTAAGTAAGTAATAAAGGAGAAAAAACAAGTATAAAAGGAAGTGATTTTTATCAAAATATGGGTACATAAATGAGATCATATTTTCACAATTATTAAATTGATGGAGTCTTAGTTTTCTCCCTTTGAGTTATGTTATCTTGCATCTTATCCTCCCAAGCAGAGTTAGAGTTTATCATCTCGTGGAAAAAGGGGGCAAGTACTGGACCTTGCAGTAAGAGTGTGAACTTGAAAGTCAGGGTGTCACGAGAGAGGATCTGCTAAATGGATTTTTATTACCTTCTGCCAGTTAAGGACCAACCTAAAAACACCAAGGACAAGGAATAAAACTATAATTCACAAAAGAAAAAGTATTCATAACTCTATACTCCAATCATCACCCCACCCATGGCTCACATAACATAGTGAAAATTGGGTGGGGCACAGTAGAAAGCTGAGTGAGGTTGCCTGCATCCAGCCATCTTGGACAGAGTACAATGTTTGTCACAGTACGGATGGGTGCCTGGGCAGGCTCAGGAATGTTTCTTGAGTCCTCCTTGCTGCCATAGAGTGGCAGGAGAGGTGGGGTGGAACAAGAAAATTTCGGACAAGCTGTCTTGGAAACAAGGCTGTCAGGAGAACTGACAATGTGAGTGGTGAGTCACCCTGCAGCTGCTAATCGTGGTCTCCTGGTGAGAATTTAAGGCTTTAATCACACAAAAATATCTATGTCATATAGGACTTCATAGTAAGCAAGGGCAGCCTCTGTTTGGCAGGAGTTGCCTGGAAGAATGTGTTGTCGAAAAAGCACTGAAAGACACTAGACCAAAATTCAAGTGCAGTCATCCTTACCCACTGTCCTGATGTCACCCCTTCTCCATTATTTACTTAAAGATGTGGCGTGTGTGGGTGCTCAATGTCCAACTCTTTGCGACCCTGTGGACTGTAACCCACCAGGCTCCTCTGTCCATGGAGTTTTCCAGGCAAGTATACTGGAGTAGGTTGCCATTTCTGTCTCCATGTGATCTTCCCGACCCAGGGATAGAACCTGCATCTCCTGCATTGGCAGGTGGATTCTTTACCTCTGTATCAGCCAAAACAAAAAGCCACCAGCCTGGAGCTTATGAAAAGATATCAAAAGAAAAAAAGGAGGAAAAGAATGTAAAAACAAACACCAATTGAGAAACACAGACCAGAAAAATTGCTAACAATTCTCCATGAAATGAAATTCAAGATAGCGTGATCTCACAGGGGAAAAAAGTGTTCAAAGAAGAGATACAAGGACTCAAGAAATAAAAGATACACAGTAAATAGGTAAGAAAACTGAGTTGGCAGAGCTTAGAAAGAAATAGAAGAAAATATGTAACCATACAGAAATGAACATTATGTTAAAAACAGAAGAAAAGAAGACAAGAATTTCTAACATTTTCAGAGGCATGGAGGATAAAATTAGAAGTGAAATGGAAAATAATACAGTATAAAAAGATAGAATTATAAATACAGAGTAAAAAGAAAGTAAAAAATAAGGATACTTGGTATCTCTGAAGAGAACATAAGAAATGAGACAGGAGAAAAAAAAAAAGAAGAAGAAACCTGTATACAGTTAGAACCAGACATGGAACAACTGACTGGTTCAAAATTGAAAAAGGAGTACGTCAAGGCTGTATATTGTCACCCTGCTTATTTAACTTATATTCAGAGTACCGCATGAGAAATGCTGGGCTGGATGAATCACAAACTGGAATCAAGATTGCCAGGAGAGATATTAATAACTTCAGATATGCAGATAATACCACCCTTATGGCAGAAAGCAAAGAGGAACTAAAGAGCCTATTGATGAAGGTGAAAGAGGAGAGTGAAAAAGCTGGCCTAAAACTCAACATTCAGAAAAATAAGATAATGCCATCCAGTCCCATCACTTCATGGCAAATAGATGGGAAAAAAATGTAAACAGTGACAGACTTTATTTTTGGGGGGTTCCAAAATCACTGCTAATGGTGACTGCAGCCATGAAATTAAAAGACACTTGCTCCTTGGAAGAAAAGCTATGACAAATCTACACAGCATATTAAAAAGCAGAGACATGTTTCTAGAGAACAACATCGAAACATGTATATTATGTATGGTGAAACAGATCACCAGCCCAGGCTGGATGCATGAGACAAGTGCTCGGGCCTGGTGCACTGGGAAGACCCAGAGGGATCGGGTAGAGAGGGAGGTGGGAGGGGGGATCGGGACGGGGAATACATGTAACTCCATGGCTGATTCATGTATGACAAAACCCACTACAATATTGTAAAGTAACTAGCCTCCAACTAATAAAAATAAATGAAAAATAAAATAAAATAAAAAGCAGAGACATCACTTTGCTGACAAAGATCTGTATAATCAAAGCAATGGTCTTTCTGGTAGTCATGTACAGATGTGAGAGTTGGACCATAAAGAAGACTGAGCACCGAAGAAATGATGCTTTTGAACTGTGGTACTGGAGAAGACTCGAGAATTCCTTGGACGGCAAGGAGATCAAACCAGTCAATCCTAAAGGAAATCAATCCTGAATACTCATTGAAAGGACTGATGCTGAAGGTGAAGCTCCAATACTTTGGCCACCTGATGTGAAGAGCCAACTCATTGGAAAAGACCCTGATGCTGGTTAGGATCGAGGGCAGGAGGAGAAGGGGACGACAGAGAATGAGATGGTTGGATGGCATCACCGACTCAATGGATATGAGTTCAAACAAACTCCAGGAAACAGTGAAGCACGGGGAAGCCTGGCATGCTGCAGTCCATGGGGTCATAAAGAGTCAGACATGACTGAGTGACTGAACAACAATGGTAAAAATAGGACATTTTATTGAAATGAAAGCAAAGCGGAATTTACAGACTGAAAGAACATGTCATTTCAGGAAAAACTGATGCTCACTGCTTAGTATTGAAACACATCCAGTGCTTATGGACTTCAAAGATAATGAAAAAATTCTGTGGGCATCTAGATAACATCGAGTTAGCTACTGAAGGAAAGTTCATTCTGGTGTTAGTCTTCCTGGTAGCACTCTCCAGTGCAAGAACACAGTATAGGAACAGATACCAAATCCTCAGGGAAAGAAAATATGACTCTTTAATTTAAAACCCAGCCAAATTCATATTCAATTACATAAGCCACAGATAGACATTTTAGATATGCAAAGGAGAGTGTGGGAAGCTTAGTTCCAAGAAGCCCTTCCTGAAAATTATGACAGGTTGAAATCAAGCCAAGCAAGCAATGGAGAAAACATAAGCATAATATTGAGTGCTGAATACATAGAGCTCAGGCTAACAAGCTGTGGATGTATATTATACTTATAGAGGAACATTGCACTTGGAGAATAGATCCCTTATACATTGAGTGGTATCTAACCTGCTGTTTGTCTGGGGAGAGATGATACCTCATTGCTCAGATGTTCCTGGTAAACACAATCCTGAGAAATGAACCAGATAGAAAGTAGAACCTTGCAGTCTTGGCGTACACAGCCAACTGCACTCAATGCTATTCCTCTTCCAACAGGTATCTTCGTCGCATGGACTATTTTCATTTTAATGTGTCAAATTTATCAATCTTCCTTTTTGATTTGTGACTTACAGGTTTTGTTTCTTAAAGTTCTTTGTCTACCTCCATGCTATAATGACCTTCTCTTTAATCTATCTGATATTTATGGGCTTTTATGTCCATCTAGAATTTATTTTTGTGTATAGGGTAAAGCTGTATAAGTATAACCAGTTGTCTCAGAACCATCCCCCCTTCTGTATCACATCAGGTTTCCACACATCACTGTGTGTGTTTCTGAGCTCACTATTCTGTCCCATTGCTCTGTTTGTCTGTTTCTGCACCAGTATCACACTTTCTTGGTTTCTATAATTTTATAACCCTCTTTGATATTTGATAGGACAAGTCCTCAGTGTTGTTCTTCATTAAAATTGGCTTGCCTATTCTTGACCTGTTGTTCTTTCACATAAATTTTAAGAGCAGCTTATCCAGTTTCATGAACAACTGTAGATTTTGATTAAAATGGCTTTAATCTATAGATCAGTTTAAGAGATTTCTGCAAATAACAGAATCGACAAGGGAAAATGGTTTGAACAATAAGAACATTTGTATCTTACATGATAAGAAGGCTCTGGGAATGGAGCAGCAGCAGATGATGTAATCAATGACCCAAACTCTGTCCATTTTCCTGTCTTAGAGGTTAGCCTTCCCCGGCTGGCTTCCACCTTCAGGGTCCAGGAACCTGGTACAGATTCAGATAGCATGTCATCCTATAAATGTATTCCACGAGAAGAAGGGAAACTTCTTTTTACATATCCTTCTTTTCCTCAAGGAACAAAGTCTTTTCCAAAAGAATTTTTTTTCTAGCTGACTTTTCCTCCAGGCCCATAATCAAAAACAAGATGTTCAAATAATTTATATTCTTAGTATTTTTTGTTATCCATCTATCATTCTCTGATAGAAGTGTATTCAAATCTTCAGTGTTGAGAACAAAATGGCAACCCACTCCAGTATTCTTGCCTAGAGAATCCCATGGATGGAGGAGCCTGGTGGGCTACAGTCCATGGGGTTGCAAAGAGTCGGACACGACTGAGTGACTTAACTAACTAACTAACTAACTAACTAACTATCATTCTCTGATAGAAGTGTGTTCAAATCTTCAGTGTAACTGATTTATCACTATCATCTTATACAGTTCTTTGGGTTGTTGATTCAGTTATCTATATTAATACTAATTGTCTGTTTTTTAATTTGGGATTAGAGCCCAATTTAATGGGATGGTGTTTGTACCATTGTTTTCTTTCATTCTCTCTTGTACTCTTCCCTTCCTAATAGTTTGCACAGTTCCTTAGCCCCTAATCAAGAACCAGGTCCTTATTTATATTGGTGGCTTGGGTCTCCTGCTGTGTGGTAATATTACACTAGCCAGAAGCAGCATGGTTCAGTCTCTGGGGGTGAAACTAGGCCACCTGTTTCAAGTACCAGGGAGTACTTTTAGTCCCCAGAGCCCAGTAGAAGATGCCTGCCTGTTTCTGGACTTGGAGCACAGTAGGTCTGAGTCTTCCTGTTTGTGACCTTAGAGATAATTTTTCTCTCTCCTATTCTCCCCTTATCTTTTCTCTGCCTTTAAATTTCTATATGCCTTTCTGACTTTCTGTATTTTATTGATCTTTGTTTTTGGAAGAGAGCAGAAGAATCAAAGCATGAAGTTATAGCACCATCTCTACTGGCATTCCATACACTACTTTTTACAATCAGGAAAAAAAAAGTATCATTTTAGGGAAAAAAGAATCTTCTCAGTTTATATCCTCTGAATATAACTTTTGCTCTTCTCTACTTTATTAGAATCATTCCTGAAAACAAAACCTTCTGATTTTTCTTTTCTTTTTTTTTTAATGTGTGATTTGAATACTCTTAAAGGCTGGTTATTGAGGGGAAGAGGGAGAAAAAACATTTAAATCTAGTTTGTAGAAACTCTGATTTGTCAAGCTCTTAACTCAGTGTTAAGACTGCATTTGTCCTCTTTAAACTGGGCAGTTGGGTGTAAACTGACCGGTCTACTCAGTGGATGGCACAAATAGGAACGAGGAATGAATGCCTTGTTAGCCCATCTCTCCTGCCAAAGTTAATATTTTACCCTCCTTTGCTTTTCTTTAGTGTTTTAGTCAATCAATCTTAACTGACTTTGTCAATGGCATTTTTCACTAGACTGAAAAAAATAAGATTGTTCCATAGCTAGCTGCTGTCAACATTAGGAACTACTTAGTCCTATGAACTGAATATCCCCTGCTTAATGTTTTTCCATTCCATGAACCTGTCTAAGCAATTCCTATCACTTCCTCGGGTCTTTTCTTTTCAAGCCCATATAGTTACTATTATCTCTATTTCTTGGTGTGCTTAGTCGAGGAAAGCAAGAATGTAGACACTTTAATCTTCTGTCCTGAGGCGCTGTCTCAGCACTGGTGTTTACATGTGTTCTGTTTCATGGATTATCCTGATGGCTGGCAGCTATTCAGAACACCATGAAGTACTTTATAGCTGAGCGTATCAGTATGAGGCTGGCTTATTTTCTAAACCATGAAGCACAAGCTCCCCTTGTTTTCTAATGTGTTCCTTAACTTCTTGGTTCTCTTGTGAATACACATACAATTAAGCCATTGAACTAGGTGATCTTCCTGGATCCAGCACTTGAGAGGAAGAGATGAAGGTAGTAATGGCCATCTGATAGTTCTGAAACAGCCTCAAAGTGGATGGTAAAAATTGCTTCAGGCTTTCCTTTCTGCTTCACTTTCTTTTCCATTTCCCCATCTTGCTTTCTTTAATGTTTCTTCTCCCTGTAAGGAAACCAACTTAAAGCCTGTTTGATTTTTGTTCCAAGTTCTTTTTTCTAGAGTGCAAAATGAAAGGCATCTAAAAGAATTCTGGTTATTACCCCAACAATCATTGTTTTGTATATATGTATGTATATACATATGTATATACTCACATCATTAATCATTATATCATATTATGTCTTTGTGTATATTGACTCATTTTATTAGCAATTATATGTCAATATATTAACTCAACTCACATTATTAATCATTTATATATGGTAAGCATACATATGTGTATATATATGTGTGTGTGTGAATAGATATATGTATATGTATTTGTGTGTATATAAGCCAACTCCTGAATTTTAGTCCCCACTGCCCATCTCCGCCACAAGCTGCCCCAAATATTTGCCACTTCTGAGATTTACTATTTCAGTTAATAGAACCATTATGTAATAAGTAACTGAAACTAGAAACCGCAGAGTAATCTGAGTGTTTCTTACCATTTACGTTCAATTGCCTCAAAAGTTCTGTTGCTTCTACATTGAAGCATCAGTTCTAGCCTCTCCTTCCCAGACATTCTACCACTGTGTTTACTCTGACTTTGATAGTCTCTCCTGGAAATTTTCCTGTGCACTTGCTTTTTCACTTGCAGACAGAACACTCTTCCTTTTTATCAGTTCTTAATATGACTTCTAGTTATATTTCTAAAACATACATTTGCCTCTCTCATGCCTCAGAACATTTGATAATTGTCTGTTGTCTACACAATAAAGTTCAAACTGCTCAACATTCAAGGTCTAAAACCTCTGCTGCCAACTTAACTTTTGACTTTCCTTTCTGGTCCTCAGCTTCACTCTATCCTCTTCCCTTCTCCCCGTGGTCAGTTGATGCTTGTATTGACTCTGTATTTTTGCATATGTCGTTCCTGTGAGAGATATAGTGTACCAGACAATTGAGATATTTCATCTGGGCTGTTGCAATAGGAAGAACACTCATTTATGCGGAACATCTCAAAAGAAAGGGAGCCTGGGGTCTTTCAGATGCATATAGACAAAGAAGTTAGATGCATCATTTGTGCAGTGTAGACGAGTCATGAGGAATGATAGAGACAGGTCTTATTTTGAAATGTTCTAGGGTGGGGTGGTTCGTCAAGTTTAGCCAAATCTTGAAGACAAAGCAGTGGAAGTATTTCTTTATCATTATGCCATTTTGGGGGAGCAGGGCTCAGGTAAAGTTCAACATTGTCACTTCTGTACTGACTGTTCTTTGCAAATCCCACTTCCCCCATCTCTTATTGGGTTTTCTTCCTTTAGCTCAGTGCTTTGAAGGTTGATCCATATGTACTGAACCACTTGGATTTTTTTGTCCTCTGACTTTCAGGTGAGTTTGATAAACAGGAGGAATTAACAGAAGATTTAAGAGCTGAGGAGAGAGAGATTTGAGGTAGTTATTCTCCTTGTCCTTTTCTCTGCCAGTTGTGGAGGTGGTTGGATTCTTCCAAGGCCCATCACACCATGGCCCCAGCTCCTCCAGGTCACCAATAACTTTATCCCCTCCCTCCTTCACTCCCTCCTGTGTCTCCTCAGAGCTAAGGGTGTTGACGACTCTCTGTCTAGTCCCAGAGAAACTCACCATTCCTTATTGGTTTCTTTACCTATTCCCTTTATTGAATTAGTTTCAGTTAAAACATTTTGAGTGTCCTCTCTATTTTCTGGCAAAACCTTGAATGATTTGGTCCCTCAACCTGGAAAAGTTCATCCACTTTTCAGCCTAGAGTATATCTGCTCCCGCCTTAGGACGTATTTCACATGGAAATTTCTCCAGCACCCTCTTCTGTGCACTTGTAGAATTTTGACCATGATTTGTGGTGTGATTATATCTTTGTGAACAGTCTCCCCCTCTGTACTATGTTGTGAGTACAAGGGAAGGACATAATTTCTGCCCGTTGGTATTTCCAGACCCTATCACAATGCCTGGTACCATAAGTATTTGGTAAGTGTTGATTGGCTGAATAAATAACTAAATTACTTCATCATCATAATGAGGGATTTATCAAGAAAGATGGCAGTGAGTGATCATTTAATTCATTCTTTTGCCCTATATGTTAGTCCTCTTGTGGAAAAAAAAGGAATTAAAATAACTCAGTTCAGTTCAGTCATTCAGTTGCGTCCAACTCTTTGTGACCCCATGGACTGCAGCACGAAAGACCTCCCTGTCTATCATCAACTCCCGAAGCTTACTCATACTCATGTCCATTGAATCAGTGATGCCATCCAACCTTCTCAGCCTCTGTCGTCCCCTTCTCTTCCTGCCTTCAATCTTTCCCAGCATCAAGTTCTATTCAAATGAGTCAGTTCTTTGCATCAGGTGGCCAAAGTGCTGGACTTTCAGTTTCAGCATCAGTCCTTCCAATGAATATTCAGGACTGAGTTCCTTTAGGATGGATCTCCTTGCTATCCAAGGGACTCTCAGGAGTCATCTCCAACACCACAGTTGGAGCATCAGTTGTTCAGTGATTTCTTTACAGTCCAACTCTCACATCCATACAAGACTACTGGAAAAACCATAGCTTTGACTAGACAGACCTTTCTTGACAAAGTAATCTCTCTGCTTTTTAATATGCTGTCTAAGTTGGTCATAACTTTCCTTCCAAGAGCAAGCATCTTTTAATTTCATGGCTGCAGTCACCATCCACAGTGATTTTGGAGCCCCCCAAAATAAAGTCTGTCACTGTTTCCACATCTATTTGCCATGAAGTGATGGAACCAGATGCCATGATCTTAGTTTTCTGAATGTTGAGCTTTAAGCCAACTTTTTCACTCTCCTCTTTCACTTTCACTTTCATCAAGAGGCTCTTTAGTTCTTCTTCACTTTCCTCTATAAAGGTGGTATCATCTGCATATCTGAGGTTACTGATATTTCTCCTGGAAATCTTGATTCCAGCTTTTGCTCCTTCCAGCCCAGTGTTTCTCATGATGTGCCCTGAGTATAAGTTAAATAAGCAAGGTGACAATACACAGCCTTGACATACTCCTTTTCCTATTTGGAACCAGTCTGTTGTTCCATGTCCAGTTCTAACTGTTGCTTCCTGACCTTCATACAGATTTCTCAGGAGACAGGTCAGGTGGTTTGGTATTCCCATCTCTTTCAGAATTTTCCACAGTTTGTGGTTATCCACACAGTCAAAGGCTTTGGCATAGTCAATAAAGCAGAAGTAGATGTTTTTCTGGAACTCTCTTGCTTTTTCGATGATCCAACAGATGTTGGCAATTTGATCTCTGGTTCCTCTGCCTTTTCTAAAACCAGCTTGAACATCTGGAAGTTCTCGGTTCACATATTGCTGAAGCCTGGTTTGGAGAATTTTGAGCATTACTTTACTAGCGTGTGAGATGAGTGCAATTGTATGGTAGTTTGAACATTCTTTGGCATTGCCTTTCTTAGGGATTGGAATGAAAACTGACCTTTTCCAGTCCTGTGGCCACTGCTGAGTTTTCCAAATTTGCTGGCATATTGAGTGCAGCACTTTCACAGCATCATCTTTCAGGATTTGAAATAGCTCAACTGGAATTCCATCACCTCCACTAGTTTTGTTCATAGTGATGCTTCCTAAGGCCCACTTGGCTTCTCATTCCAGCATGTCTGGCTCTAGGTGAGTGATCACACCATCATGATTATCTGGCTCATGAAGATCATTTTTGTATAGTTCTTCTGTGTATTCTTGCCACCTCTTCTTAGCATCTTCTGCTTCTGTTAGGTCCATACCATTTCTGTCCTTTATTGAACCCATCTTTACAGGAAATGTTCCCTTGGTATCTCTAATTTTCTTGAAGGGATCTCTAGTCTTTCCCATTCTGTTGTTTTCCTCTATTTCTTTGCACTGATCACTGAGGAAGGCTTTCTTATCTCTCCTTGCTGTTCTTTGGAACTCTGCATTCAAATGGGAATATCTTTCCTTTTCTCCTTTGCCTCTTGCTTCTTTTCTTTTCACAGCTGTTTGTAAGACCTCCTCAGACAACCATTTTGCCTTTTTTCATTTCTTTTTCTTGAGCATAGTCTTGATCACTGCCTCCTGTACAATGGTATGAACCTCCATCCATAGTTCTTCAGGCATTCTGTCTAATCTAATCAGATCTAATCCCTTCAATCTATTTGTCACTTCCACTGTGTAGTAGTAAGAGATTTGATTTAGGTCATACCTGAATAGTCTAGTGGTTTTCCCTACTTTCTTCAATTTAAGCCTGAATTTGGCAATAAGGAGTTCATGATCTGAGCTAGAGTCAGCTCCCGGTCTTGTTTTTGCTGACTGTATAGAGCTTCTCCATCTTTGGCTTCAAAGAATATAATCAATCTGATTTCAGTGTTGACCATCTGGTGATGTCCATGTGTAGAGTCTTCCCTTGTGTTGTTGGAAGAGGGTGTTTGCTATGACCAGTGCGTTCTCTTGGCAGAACTCTATTAGCCTTTGCCCTGCTTCATTCTGTACTCCAAGGCCAAATTTGCCTGTTACTCCAGGTGTTTCTTGACTTCCTACTTTTGCATTCCAGCCCCCATAATGAAAAGGACATCTTTTTTTCAGTGTTCTAGAAGGTCTTGTAGGTCTTCATAGAACCGTTCAACTTCAGCTTCTTCAGCGTTACTGGTCAGGGCATAGACTTGGATTACTGTGATATTAAGTGGTTTGCCTTGGAAACAAACAGAAACCTTTCTGTTGTTTTGGAGATTGCATCCAAGTACTGCATATCAGACTCTTTTTTTTTTTTAACTATGATGGCTACTCCATTTCTTCTAAGGGATTCTTGCCCACAGTAGTAGATATAATGATCATCTGAGTTAATTTCACCCATTCCAGTCCATTTTAGTTTGCTGATTCCTAAAATGTTGACATTCACTCTTGCCATCTCCTGTTTGACCACTTCCAATTTGCCTTGACTCATGGACCTAACATTCCAGGTTCCTATGCAATATTGCTCTTTACAGCATCAGACCTTGCTTCCGTCACCAATCACATCCACAACTGGGTGTTGTTTTTGCTTTGGCTCCATCCCTTCATTCTTTCTGGAGTTATTTCTCCACTGATCTCCAGTAGCATATTGGGCACCTACCAACCTGGGGAGTTCACCTTTCAGTGTCCTATCTTTTTGCCTTTTCATTCTGCTCTTGGGGTTCTCAAGGCAAGAATACAGAAGTGGTTTGCCATTCCCTTCTCCAGTGGTCCACATTTTGTCATACACAGAAAAATACACAAAAGAACTTTACAAAAAAGATCTTCACGACCCAGATAATCATGATGGTGTGATCACTCACCTAGAGCCAGACATCCTGGAATGTGAACTCAAGTGGGCCTTAGGAAGCATCACTATGAACAAAACTAGTGGAGGTGATGGAATTCTGGTTGAGCTAGTTCAGATTCTAAAAGATGATGCTGTGAAAGTGCCAGCAAATTTGGAAAACTCAGCAGTGGCCACAGGACTGGAAAAGGTCAGTTTTCATTCCAATCCCTAAGAAAGGCAATGCCAAAGAATGCTCAAACTACCACACAATTGCACTTATCCCACATGCTAGCAAAGTAATGCTCAAAATTCTCCAAGCCAGGCTTCAACTATATGTGAACCATGAACTTCCAGATGTTCAAGCTGGTTTTAGAAAAGGCAGAGGAACCAGAGATCAAATTGCCAACATCCACTGGATCATCGAAAAAGCAAGAGAGTACCAGAAAAACATCTATTTCTGCTTTATTGACTATGCCAAAGCCTTTGACTGTGTCAATCACCACAAACTTTGGAAAATTCTGAAAGAGGTGGGCATACCAGACCACCTGACCTGCCTCTTAAGAAACCTGTATGCAGGTCGGGAAATAACAGTTAGAACCAGACATGGGACAGCAGACTCGTTCCACATAGGAAAAGGAGTACGTCAAGGCTGTATATTGTCACCCTGCTTATTTAACTTATATGCAGAGTACATCATGAGAAATGCTGGACTGGAAGAAGCACAAGCAGGAATCAAGATTGCTGGGAGAAATATCAATAACCTCAGATATGCAGATGACACCACCCTTATGGCAGAAAGTGAAGAAGAACTAAAAAGCCTCCTGATGAAAGTGAAAGAGGAGAGTGAAAAAGTTGGCTTAAAGCTCAACATTCAGAAAACTAAGATCATGGCATCCGGTCCTGTCACTTCATGGCAAATAGATGGGGAAACAGTGGCAGATTTTATTTTTGGGGGCTCCAAAATCACTGCAGATGGTGACTGCAGCCATGTAATTAAAAGATGCTTGCTCTTGGAAGGAAAGTTATGACCAACCTAGACAGCATATTAAAAAGCAGGGACATTTCTTTGCCAACAAAGGTCCATCTAGTCAAGGCTATGGTTTTTCCAGTAGTCATATATGGATGTGAGAGTTGGACTATAAAGAAAGCTGAGTGCTGAAGAATTGATACTTTTGAACTGTGGTGTTGGAGAAGACTCTTGAGAGTCCCTTGGACTGCAAAGTTCCTTGGACTGATTTCCTGAATATTCATTGGAAGGACTGATGTTGAAACTGAAACTCCAGTACTTTGGCCACCTATTGTAAAGAATTGACTCATTTGAAAAGACCCTGATTCTGGAAAGTTGGAAGGCAGGAGGAAAAGGGGACAACAGTGGATGAGATGGTTGGATGGCATCGCCGACTTAATGGACATGAGTTTGAGTGAACTCTGGAAGTTGGTGATGGACAGGGAGGCCTGGCGTGCTGCAGTCCGTGGGGTCGCAAATAGTCAAACATGACTGAGTGACTGAATTGAACTGATCTGAATTGTTCATGGGGTTCTCAAGGCAAGGATACTGAAGTGGTTTGCCATTCTCTTCTCCAGTGGACCATGTTTTGTCAGAACTCTCCACCATGACCCGTCCGTCTTGGGTGGCCCTGCAGTGCATTGCTCACAGTTTCACTGAGTTAGACAAAGCTGTGGCCCAAGTGATCAGATTGGTTAGTTTTCAGTGATTGTTATTTTCAGTCTCTGCCCTCTGATGGAGAAGGATAAGAGGCTTATGGAAGCGTCCTGTAGGGAGAGACTGACTGAAGGGGAAACTGGGTCTTGTTCTGATGGGCAGGGCCATGCTCAGTAAATCTTGAATCCAGTTTCTGTTGAAGGGCAGGGCTGTGTTCCCTCCTGTTATTTGACCTGAGGCCAAACTATGGTGCAGGTAATGAAGATAATGATGACCTCCTTCAAAAGGTCCCATGCACTCACTGCTACACTCAGTGCCCCCAACCCTGCAGCAGGCCACTGCCGACCCACACCTCCGCCAGAGACTCCTGGACACTCGCGGGCAAGTCTGGGTCAGTCTCTTGTGGGGTCACTGCTCCTTTCTCCTGGGTCCTGGTGCACACAAGGTTCTGTTTGTGCCCTCCAAGAGTCTGTTTCCCCAGTCCTGTTTAAGTTCCAGTGACTCTATGGTGGGTTAATGGTGACCTCCTCCAAGAGGGCTTATGCCATACCCAGGTCTACTGCACCCAGAGCCCCTGCCTCCACAGCAGTCCACTGCTGACCTGTACCTCCTCAGGAGACACCCAAACACAGTTCTGGCTCAGTTTCTATGGGGTCTCTGGGTCCTGGTGCGCACAAGGTATGTTTGAGGCCCCTGAGCAACTCTGGAGGGTATGGGGTTTGATTTAAGAAAAGTATAACCCCAAAGATGGTGATTACTTATTTGATCAGTTGTATTTTCTTTTTGGTAGCAGGAATATCTGTTTGAGCATAGCATTTTTTTTAAGTTGTTTTTAAATTAGAAAAAAGAAGAAAACAGAGAAACCAGGCCAACCAGTGCTTGACAAATATGCAAATCAAAAAGGCTTCTGTCCATGGAACTTTTCCAAAGAACAGTCATAGATGCTTGCGGATATTTTGTTTACTTTCTGTACTGCCTTCCCCAGGGGGGTGTAATGCCTAGGGCTGATCAACAGCCAGAGGAACTTGGAACTGTTTGTTCAATTTCATTGACCTATAAGCCACTTATGATGTTTCTCTTGTAAGATTCCCTTTTTAGAGTATGTGTGCATTTATATATTTATTTAATCTACATTCATTTAGTGCATCTATAATAAAAATCAAAATTGAAATTAGAGAATAGATTTTTAAAATTTAGAAACTAAGAACCATTCGAATTGCCCAAGTCAAGAATAAAACATGTACCTTATTCTCATTTGTTTGTGCTTTCATCTATTTTTTATTGGTCATAACCTCCATAGTGACCCTACATATCCCATTAGACTGCATCAAAATTTTTTAGCTGTTTTTGCTGTTTCAGTTTTTTAACCCAGGTGTCTGACTGTAAATAATTTTCAACTTGGGCACATTATATTTTTAATAAATTCCTTTTAAAAATATAAGTTGTTTGGCCATGGCTGCCTAGAGTTTTGCTTTTCAAACAAAGATATTTTTGAAATTGAAAGGGGCTACTTTTAATAATTGTCGCATGACAACAAGTTCAATCAGAGTGGGATGGTCCCATGACAACTGGGACATACACGTGTCCTCAGTTATACTCCCCAACACTCATCCTGGTGCCTAAAATTTCTATCATTACAGTGTTGTTTCAAATGAAAAGATTTTGATTCCAGGAATTTTCTTTCTGAACTAGAGATAAATTACATGGGAACACAGATATGTTAATCTATCACCAGCCGTTAATAGCTTGGCAGAAAATAACTAGCTGACTTGTTTCAGAGATCAGTCTGGGCCAGAAGTTAGCAATTTTTTTTTTCTGTAAAGAGCCAGCTGGTAAATATTGTCAACTTCATGAGCCATGGGGTCTCTGCTCAACCCTACTGTCATAGCAAAAAGCAGCCATAAGTAATATTTAAATCAATGAGTGGGCTCTGTTAAAATAAAACTCTATTTTTAAAAAACAGATAGAGCCAGATTTGACTTACAGTGTTTTTTTGCCTACTGTGGCTCTGGAGGAATGGGAGGCAAGCAGGTGAGTTTATAGCTATATAAAACTGTATATATACAGAACTATAAAACTTCTTTGCCATTTATCTTGCTGTCCTCAAGGCCAAGGCCCGTGTGTTTGTTGCCTTAAGGACTCAATATTCTGGTAACTTTGAGATTATAAACTTAATCTCAGATTGCCCTAAATTCAGAAAATCTGTGAGGGAATTCCACTGGCAATCTTGTGTTCTTGAATATATGACTTAGAGTAAGATTTCTGTGAAAAATCTTAAGATTTACTCCTGAATGTTTTTGAAGCCCTTTGCGGTCTGATGGTTTGGAACCTGACTAACCTTTATGCACCATATGGAGCCAAGGATGGTGTTTTGCCACATCCTTGATCATATATGGCTGACAGTCAACAATGCGTTTGTCTTCAAAGCTTCATTGCTCTGTTTATATTTAATCACTGTCTTGATGAAACTCAACAAAGCTAGTGGAGGTGATGGAATTCCAGTTGAGCTATTTCAAATCCTGAAAGATGATGCTGTGAAAGTGCTGCACTCAATATGCCAGCAAATTTGGAAAACTCAGCAGTGCCCCCAGGACTGGAAAAGGTCAGTTTTCATTCCAATCCCTAAGAAAGGCAGTGCCAAAGAATGCTCAAATTGCACTCATCTCACACGCTAGTAAAGTAATGCTTAAAATTCTCCAAGCCAGGCTTCAGCAATACGTGAACTGTGAACTTCCAGATGTTCAAGCTGGTTTTAGAAAAGGCAGAGGAACCAGAGATCAAATTGCCAACATCTGTTGGATCATCGAAAAAGCAAGAGAGTTCCAGTAAAACATCTATTTCTGCTTTATTGAGTATGCCAAAGCCTTTGACTGTGTGGATCACAGTAAACTGTGGAAAATTCTGAAAGAGATGGGCATACCAGACCACCTGACCCACCTCTTAAGAAACTTATATGCAGGTCAGGAAACAACAGTTAGAACCAGACATGGAACAACAGACTGGTTTCAAATAGGAAAAGGAGTACGTCAAGGCTGTATATTGTCACCCTGCTTGTTTAACTTATATGCAGAGTACATCATGAGAAATGCTGGGCTGGAAGAAGCACAAGCTGGAATCAAGACTGCTGAGAGAAATATCAATAACCTCAGATATACATATGACACCACCCTTATGGCAGAAAGTGAAGAAGAACTAAAGAGCCTCTTGATGAAAGTGAAAGTGAAAGAGGAGAGTGAAAAAGATGGCTTAAAGCTCAACATTCAGAAAACTAAGATCATGACATCCGGTCCTGTCACTTCATGGCAAATAGATGGGGAAACAGTGGCTGACTTTATTTTTCTGGGCTCCAAAATCACTGCAGATGGTGACTGCAGCCATGAAATTAAAAGATGCTTGCTCTTGGAAGGAAAGTTATGACCAACCTAGACAGCATATTAAAAAGCAGAGACATTACTTTGCCAACAAAGGTCCATCTAGTCAAGGCTGTGGTTTTTCCAGTGGTCACGTATGGATGTGAGAGTTGGACTATAAAGAAAGCTGAGAGCCGAAGAATTGATGCTTTTGAACTGTGGTGTTGGAGAAGACTCTTGAGAGTCCCTTGGACTGCAAGGAGATCCAACCAGTCCATCCTAAAGGAGATCAGTCCTGGGTGTTCATTGGAAGGGCTGATGTTGAAGCTGAAACTCCAATTCTTTGGTCACCTGATGCAAAGAGCTGACTCATTTGAAAAGACCCTGATGCTGGGAAAGACTGAGGGCAGGAGAAGGGGATGACAGAGGATGAGCTAGTTGAATGGCATCACCGACTCAATCATGAGCCTGGGTGGACTCCGGGAGTTGGTGATGGGTAGGGAGGCCTGGCGTGCTGTGGTTCATGGGGTCGCAACGAGTCGGACATGACTGAGTGACTGAACTGAACTGAACTGAAGCCTGCTTCTCTTTTATTCTTGCATTGTTTGTTATCAGCTAATTGTTGTATTTCTCTTACCCACCATTTCAGATTCCCATCTGTGTCTCTGAAAAATACTCTTTTACATAAGTTATTGGAGGTTCCTAGTTTGCTCAGTGTTAAAGAATCTGCCTGCCAATGCATAAGAGACTCAGGTTCGATCTCTGGGGTCAGAAGATCCCCTGGAGTAGGAATTGGCAACCAGCTCCAATATTCTTGCCTGTAAAATTCCATAGACAGAGGAGCCTGGTGGGCTACAGTCCATGGGGTGGCAAAGACTCGGTGGACTGAGCATGCACATACACACAATAGCCCATAATAGCTTTGTTCAACTGTAATTAACTTTACAGAAGCAAATTTATGTTATTTCATGTGTAAAAGTATTTTTATATACTTCATACATTTTCCAAGTATGTAAGTACTTCATCTCCTTTTTGCTTATACTTTTACTCAATTAATTGCCAAAAGCATTTAAGGCAACCCTCAGCAAAAATACGAAAATTCATAGTGAACAAATATTTTCTGAGTGCTAACTGTATGCCAGACACATACTGGAATGCAAGGCAAACTTTCAAATCAAAAGGAAGAAAGAGAAAGTAGATGTAAGTAAAATGCAACCAAATCAACAAACTCAAAACCAAATTGTGCTGCAAGAAATGATACAACTTTGAACCTAGGGATTTTTTCTGAGCTTTTCAAAAGCCAAAGTAAAAGGTAAAAATGAGTAGATTTTATAATTCCTTTGGCTTAGTAAAAGGAACACATCAAGAAAATTTCCTGCTGTTTTTCAGAATTAGGTTTCAAGGTGTCTGTTCCCGATTCACAAATGTGAATTTTGAAAACATTTGCTTTCTCTTATAGTCTAATTTTCACTTTTAAGTTTAATTTTTTTTTCTCTTTAAAATATTAATTCTTGGGAATTCCCTGGCTGTCCAGTGGTCAGAGCTGCACAGTGTCATTGCTGAGGGCCGTGCTTCCATCCCTGATTGGGGAACTAAGATCCCATAAGCCATGTGACACAGCCAGATGTTTTTAAGAAATTAGTTCTTTTAAGTTTAGAGACCTTATTTTGTATCTCTCTATCTTTGCTATCCAGTACTTGATACACATTGGACGATCAATATTTAGCCAAAGATGCATCAAAATTAGTATTATCCTCGTTTTTCTTCTAAAGACACAAGAACCTAAAAATCATAAAAGTTGTGAGGTTAGGGAACATAATCTATAGTACTGCTTTCACTTCTGATACCAATTACAAGCTCAGGAATCCTCAAGACCATGCTCAAACTCCATAATTTGCTAGAAGGTCTCACAGAATTCACTGAAAGCTGTTACACATATGGTCATGGTTTATTATGAGAAAAAAATACAAATTGAAGTCAACCAAGGGAGAGGTGCATAGGCAGAGCCCAGAAAGGTCCAAAAGTGGTGCTTCCAGTTGTCATCTCTCCATGGAGCCATGGAGAACATTAACTTCTCCCAGCAGTGATATGAGACAACATGCATCAAATATTGCCGGCTAGGGAAGGTCACTCGAACCTTGGCATCCAGAGTCTTAGCTGGGGCTTGGTCACTAAAACCTATTTAACCACCCACATGGCTGCCCTCTGTCTCCATGCCCTCTGGAGGTCAACTGATATCATGTGACCCAAAGCCTCCACCCTAAATCACATTGTTGATGTGGCTCAAAGCCACTATGCTAAGTTATGTTGTTATTGTCTGGCTTGCCCAGGACACCCAGGTAAACAAAGACACTTTATCAAGGCTGGACATTCCAAGGACTTAGAGGTTACCTCCCAGGAGACAAGAGCAAAGACCAGACCTTTCTTTGGGTAAGCATACTTCTTTCCTACGCACAAGGTCAACACCATGGTTAATGAATCAAATATCTGATGTTGACCAGGATACCATGGGCTGGTTTTATGGGGAACACAACTAGTACTTTCCATGATATAGAGTGCTAAAGTTGAAATAAGCATAATCCTTGACTTTCCCTTTACTCTTTAAACATGAATTTAGAAAATAAAACCCTATAATAAAATAAAATAATTGACCCTGTTTTTCTTTTGAGCATGTGATTTATGTTAGAATAAAAAGTTCAAGCATCTTAGAAAAAGAATTATTTCTTCCTTTTAATGGTTTTAAAAAGCTGTCTTTTACATTTCAAGAGTTCTGACGTTTCATTGAGGTCCTTGTTTATCTTATCCATTCTCTTTATGATTCTAGAGCTGTAAGTTACATAGCTTTAAGATTTTAGGATTTCATGTTACATTTCTTTTAAGCTTCTATTCCTCAGAGGGATTTTTTTTTAATTCTTAAAAGATCTTTCTTCTTTTTTAATCTCTGAACATTTTTCAGGTTTGTTTCTTAAGGTATAGAAAGCATAAGTTCACTTTTTATTCCAGGGAGCACTAATTTTGATGATCCAGGGCAAATTTAGCTCCCTCTGTAAAGTAAGCTCCATGCATGCAGGAATTTTTTTTTTTTTTTTTTTGCTTTCATATGTGTAGCCCTGGTGCCTATTTCACTACTTGACAAATGCACTCAGTACATATTTGTTGTGTCAAATAACAGTTTTCAAAAAGTTGAAAACCTAATCCTTGCAAAAAGCTAAAACAAGATGCAGTTAACTCACTAATGAGAAAAGTCAACAAGACAGTGGTCAGTTCTAAAATAGGCACTGAAGGAATGCAGGCACAAGATTGCCGTGTGGTTGCTTACTAAGTTGCTTCAGTCGTCTGACTGTTTGTGACCTGATGGACTGTAGGCTGCCAGGCTCCTCCTCTGTCCATGGGATTCTCCAGGCAAGAATACTGGGGTGGGTTGCCACGCCCTCCTCTGGGGGATTTTCCTGATCCAGGGATCAAGCCCACATCTATTACTTCTCCTGTATTGGCAGGCAGGTTCTTTACCACCTGTATCTTCCAGGGCTTCCCTGGTGGTTCAGATGGTAAAGAATCTGCCTGTAATGCAGGAGACCAGAGTTCAATTCCTAGATCAGGAAGATCCCCTGGAGGAGGGAATGGTTATCCACTCTCCAGTATTCTTGCCTGAAGAATCCCATGGATAGAGGAGCCTGGCAGACTATAGTCCATGGGGTTGCAAAGAGTCGGACATAACTAACACTTTCACTGTCTTCTAGGACAATAAAATTTTAAATTATGGGCTTATCTTTTCTTCTGCACAGAAGCCATTCCCATTTCTACTTGAATAAAATTCATTTGCATTGCTACAGGACACAAATCATTTTCATAATGTCAAGCTATTCTTTCTTGCCCCAGTGACTTCCTGAGTGACAGCATTCACCCTGCTTGTTTTGAGCTTCTGTTCAGTTATTGCCCAGTTATTACTGGGTACCCATCCTCAGCATATGTGTTCAAACCACAAGCCTCATGATGATTTCCCTGTGTTTACTCCTTATCTCCTTTCCATGTAGACCAGTCACATTCAGATTACAAGGGGCAAGCTTCCTGAATGCCACAAGTTACCCTCCGTATGACCCTCAATAAAGGCCTTTACCCAGGCGTCCTTGGTCTGCCCTCTTCCTTTTGTGACCTGTAGTGACCAAACTTTGAGCTTTGGGTGGCTTTCTGTGGTCTTTTGGGCATGCTATGCCCTCCTCTCCAGGACCTGTATGATAAATCATTTAGTTTCACATGCCTTTCTGAGTGTAATTTCTGTAGCTGTGTTTAGAGTGAGCCTCAAAGACCCCACAAAGGGGACTTACCCCCCATTTACAATCCAGTTGATATCAGTTTTTCAGAAATTAACCTATATCCTTTCAGAATTATAAAGTATTCTAATCAGTAGTAAAAATTAAGCCAAGTAAAGTTCAGGTATGACCTAAATCAAATCTGTTATGATTATACAGTGAAAGTAATAAATAGATTCAAGGGATTAGATCTGATAGAGTGCCTGAAGAACTATGGATGGAGATTTGTGACACTGTACAGGAGGCAAAACCATCCCAAAGAGAAATGTGAGAAGGCATAGTGATTGAGGAGGCTTTACAAATAGCTGAGAAAAGAAGAGAAGTGAAAGGTAAGGGAGAAAGAGAAAGATATACCCAACTGAATGCAGAATTGCAGAGAGAACAAGGAGAGATAAGAAAGCCTTTTTAAGTGAACAACGATTCTTGCCGCTTCTACCTAATCTCTTCTACTTCTGTTAAGTCACTACTCTTTCTATCCTTTATTGTGCCCATCCTTGCACAATCCTTGTACCATCCTTGGTATTTCCAACTTTCTTGAAGAGATTTCTAGTCTTTCCTCTTCTGTTATTTTTCTCTATTTCTTTGCATTATTTACTTAAGAAGGCTTTCTTATTTTGCTGCTCTATAGAGCGTTTCCGTCTTCATCTGCAATGAATATAATTAATCTGATTTAGGTATTGATCATTTGGTGATGTCCATGTGTAGAGTCATCCATGTATTGTTGGAAAAAGCTGTTTCCTATGACCACTGTGCTCTCTTAGCAAATCTCTGTTAGGCTTTGCCCTGCTTCATTTTGTACTCCAAGGCCAAATTTGCCTGTTTCTCCAGATATCTCTTGGCTTCCTACTTTTGCATCCCAATCCCCTATGATAAAAAGGACATTTTTCATTTTGGTGTTAGTTCTAGAAAGTGTTGTAGGTCTTCATAAAACCGATCAGCTTCAACTTCTTCAGCATTAGTGGTTGGGGCATATACTTGGATTACTGTGATGTTGAATGACTTGCCTTAGAAACAAACTGAGATCATACTGTCGTTTTTGAGATTACACCCAAGTTCTGCATTTTGTACTCTTTTGTTGACTATGAGGGCTGCTCTGTTTCTTCTAAGGGATTCTTGCTCACAGTAGTAGATTTAATAGTCATCTGAGTTAAATTTGCCCATTCCCATCCATTTTAGTTCACTGTTTCCTAAGATGTCAGTGTTCACACTTGCCATCTCCTGCTTGACCACGAACAATTTACCTTGATTCATGGACCTAACATTCCAGGTACCTATGCAATATTGTTCTTTACAGCACTGGACTTTAACCACAAGATACACCCACAATTGAGTGTTGTTTCCACTTTAGCCCCGCTGCTTCATTCTTTCTAAAACTATTAGTAATTGCCTTCTACTGTTCCCTAGTAGTTTTTGCTGTGTAATAAATAAGCCCCAAATTGTTTATGTCTACAGATCTTGTACATATGGAGAGGGAATAGCCAGGATGGTTTCCCTCTTCCTAGGATATCTGGGACCGCACTTAGAAAAATTTGGAGATCATGGGTAATTTAATGGCTGGGAACTAGAATCATCTGAAGGTTTGTTTGCTTATATGTCTGGCACCTGGGCTGGAAGGGCTTAAACACTGGAGCTGCTGACCAGAGCATCTACATGTGACTCCTCTGTATGGTTGCCTCCCTTTAAGCATAGTGTCCTAAGGGTAGGTGGGCTTCTTACATGGTGTCTCAGGACTCCAGGCACAAGTAGTCCATGCAGATGACACAGAAGCTGCAGTGGCTTTTATGACAACCTCAGAAGGCACATTTGATATCTCTTCTATATATTCTATTTGTTGTAGTGGTCTGAAGCCCACCTAGATTCAAGGGAGGAAGCATAGACCCTACCACTTGGTAGGAGGGTGGCAGGGTCACATTGGAGAGAAGAATGTGGAATAGGAGGGATTGCTGTGGCCATCTTGGAAAATGAAATTTGCCACAATGAGTGATTTTGTAGAGGCTTATTTCACATTAGAATATTAAATGAAATATGTCCTGTAGTTGTGAAGGGTATTTCCTTTTAGTTGAGCTATTGTCACTGCCCTGCGTTTAGCTAGTCACACGCAATTTTCTTTGTGATGGGCTTTTCTTTCATCTTTTTCCTAATGTTACATTTTCTTAGTTTGGGTTCATTACCTCACTGATAAAGCTGTTTTAATATTTAATCTATTCCCAGTTCCAAAATCATTTTCTCAAGTGCCCATCAATTCCTTATAAGTGGTTAATTTAAATGGCCTTTGACGCATGACTGCATCTGGCTAAGGCAAATCTAAATGTCAGCCTTGGAAGCATCCAGTGACATTCAGATGACTCCTTTCAGTACAGGGACTCTTTTTCTGTCACGTGGTCTATCTTGTCAAAAGAGGGCCAGAAATCGTGCCTTTCCCACTCCATATTTTTAGTGTTGTTGAAAAAACCCTGCACTCTAGAGGCATACAGACCTGCTTTAATCCCAGTTGCCTCATTTAGTTGTGTGAAGCAGGGCAAGTTTCTTAAAAATTATGGGTTAGTTTCCTCATCTATATACTGAAGGTAAAAATCCCCATTTTGTAGAGTTGTAACAGGGAAATTAAATAATCAAAGAATCTTCTGATGTAGGGCCTTAAGGACCACATCACACTAGATTATAGGAAGGACTTAATAATAGCTAATAATGAGTTTGTAATAGGGAAATTAAGTAATCAAAGAACTTTCTGATGTAGGGCCTGGTTTATAGGAAAGACTCAGTCATAGCTAATGATGAAAAACACTGCCTCTGCGTTTTCTGTGCTCATAAATTACCTGTCAGCATAATGGGTCTTAATCAGGCTCTTGCACCAATCATGCTGGTTCACTAGACAGAGGAGGAAGGAAGTATCCACACTAGGGATGATCTTTGAAGAAAGTGTCTTTTTTAAAGTTACCTTTTGCAGGTAGCAAAATAAAATTCACCTGAGAACAACCAGGGACGGTAACTTTAGGAGCCTGGAGTTGATGGAGGGCAACCCTTTGAAAGATATTTTGTCTCTACCAGGTTCTCCATGGATGGTGAACTGGGTTGCTTAAAGGGCAGGAAAAAAATTAGTTCAAACAAGATGTCCCTTTGCCTGACCACCACAGGATTTTTACACCTTATTGCATATATATTAATATATGCACATTTAGAAATATATTTAGACTTTAGCAATATGTGCCATGTAAGAAATGTTACCAAATGTAGGATAGAATTTTCTCTTGTCCCTCAGGATTTCTCCACTTAAAATCTGTCTTTAATCTCCAATTATTGTAACAGTCATTATAGAGGTGAAAAGTGTTTATTGGATTATTTTAAACTGTGAGAAAGCTTTGACTGACGGGGATTTATTGTCTTTCTGTGTGGCAGGTGGTGAAGTTTACCAAATCCTTCGAACTGATGTCCCCAAAGTGCAGTGCTGATGCTGAGAACAGGTAGGCACGTGAGTTTCAGTTTTGTCTTTAATCCTCATCTTCGATCCTTGGTGTTGACAGCGCTGCATAATTTCTGAGGACAGGAGTTGTCCTTTCTTCAGATCAGCAGGTGAAGCCAAGTATCACCACTTCTCTGTATTTCAGAGTTTAAATAAAAACTACACATAAAAAATACATGTATATATATATCTAAAACTGCTAATGAATAAAGTCAATTTTGGATTTTCCCTAACTACATAGATAACTTTTTTTTTTTTTGCTTTATTTAGATCCTTTGTTTATCTTTCTCCCTTTTGTTTGCTTGTGTTTGACCATTAACCCCGGGGAAAAGAGGAAGAGCTTCCAGTACTTCATGTTTTGTCCCTGTTGGTATCTTTGAGGCTCTAACAGGGTAAAAGTAAGGGTTAGGGACAATCAGTGAGCTTTCTGTTAGCTTTGCATTACCCTCAATAATAGTTTAGCTGCTACAAAAAAATATTGATTCTTTTTATTTTGGTCAGTTCTAGAAGTGCTAAAAAGAAAAAAAAATGTGAAATTGACCAAAATGCAAAAATATGGACAAAGACAAATAAAGCATGATAATGATAATGATGACAATACCAGTGATGGTAATATCAGCTAGGTAAGCTATTTCCATTCATTCAGTGCTGAGTGTGCCAGGTACTATTCTAAATACTTTATAAACATTGAATCCTGCCAAACAACTCGATGAAGTAGGCATCATTCCTCATGCATGACAGAGGAGAAAACCAAGGTTCAGTGCATTTACATGACTTGTTCAAGGTCCTGCAGCCAGTAAATGGTAGTTATACCTCAGAACAAGATCATCTAAGACCCTCTCAACCTCTGAATTTTGATCCCACTGCTACACATGGTCTATATAGAGTGAATGTCTGCTGGATTAATGTTGCCCAAATCTGGCTGGATCAATCAGAATCAAACCGGGAGAACTGAATAAAAACTAAAATTTCAGGACCCACATGAACAATTTTGATTTGATATGCTGAAAGTGAATCCCTAGAGATCCATCTACATATTCAAAAGGCTCCCTGGGTAATACCTGTTTCAAGATGTAATTGTTATGGGTAATTTGATTTTATATATCTATTATTGCCTTTAATTCAGAATGTAGAAATCAGTACATTAAAATGGGCACTTCAGCTGCTTCACTTTTATCAAATGTATGAAATTTAATAAAAGAGTCCATTTATAATTCCATTTATATTCTTTTTTTCCTATTTTTGGTCACATCTCAAGGCATGCAGGATCTTAGTTTCCTGACCCACAAGGGATCAAACCCATGCCCCATCGGTGGAAGCATGGTGTCTTAACTACTGGACTGCCAGAGAAGTGCCTATAGAGAATTCTTGAAAAAGCAGAATTATAGGAGCAGAAAGCAGATCAGTAGTTGCCAGGGTATGGAGGTAGAGAGAAGGGTTTACTGCGAGGGGGTACAGGGAAATTTGGGGTTGTGAAAGAACCATTCTATGTCTTGCTTGTGGTGGCGGTTGTATAGCTGCATTTGCAAAAACTTGCAGTACTATGCACTTAAAAAGCATAAATTTTACTGTTTATAAATTATACCTTAAAATGGGAAGCAAAAGACCTCTGTAAGAGGTTTTTGTTTTCAGGAAAATGTATATTCACATCCATATTTAATGTCAGCTAATCTATACCTAACAAAGATTTGGACATAAAGTTACTAGTGATGTATTCATTTTCCTAAAAATTTCATGCAAAGTAGCATGAAACAGTGGGTTGGCCAAAATGTTTGGGTTTTTCTGTAACATTTTATAGAAATGTAAATGTTCTACTCATACTTACTCCTTTGGCTAATTACCACTTCATACAGGTTCTCTCTCTCATATGTGAAGGGGAAAGATTTCCTTTGAAATTCTAATACTTTAATATTGTTCTTAAAAAAAAATACTAAATATGCCCTCATGGTCACTACAGAGTTAAGTATTTCATTATTTTTACTGCTGAGAGTACTTCTATGTCAAAATGAAATGACCCAAGGCCTAGACTGCCCTTGGCAAACTTCTGATAATAAAAAAAGAAAGAAAGAAAGGTCAGATTTTCTTTAAAGAGGCATTTGAAAAGTGCCTTTGAACTTTGGCATTATGAGATAGTATTCTCCATCATTCTATTTGTGGCCTTTATGTAGAATATCCATTTATCTCAGAAGACCTTTCCTGCATTGTCTAGTAATTGTCCTCTGGTGGATATGGGATCCTTTGGTCGTTTATTGAAAGTTAAAGGAATAAAGACAAGTGGCTCTAGCATTTACTTTGCCAGTGGCCATTGAAGAGACATTGAAACAGGCTATGAGTCTACAAATCACAGCCTGCTCTCAACATGTTGTAAATCTTTTCTTTAACCTTTCATCACTTAACATCTTCACTATAGCTAAAGTTCATTAGATACCTTAGTCCTCTGGACATCGTTCAGAGTTATGATAGGATAGCTCTTGAAGGTAATGTCTAGGGCTTCATCCAACAATGTTTCAGGACACTATTTTAATTCTGATAAATTAATTTAATTTAAATTAATTTAATTCTCTGATTTAAAGCTTGCTGATTTTTATAGACAGTCCTTGAAGACTTTTAAAAACCAGTTCTGTTGCTGACTCATCATTTCTGCCTTCTGTCTTATGTGGGTAACTCTTTTGTTTTGACCAGTAATTAATACTGGTCTCCATGTAATTAATACCAAGCAGTTTGAGAGCTGGAAATCATTGATCCATCTCTCTCCATATGTATCTCTTTTGGGACATTCTTGATGACTCTTCTTTTCAGTGAAAAGATTCTCACTGTGTCATTATAGGCTTTTTCCACTGATGGGGAGTTCTAATTGTTAGAAAGCCCTTTTATGTTGAATCAGATTTCTGTGACTTTGACCTATTTATCCTTTGGAGATAGTTATCCCTTTATTAATTTTATCATTTCGTTCAACAGACATATGGTGAGTACCTATTCTCCAATAGGTAATGGGACTACAGAGAATTTATTTTAAAATCAACAGTCTCTGCCCTCATGGATCTCAAAGCCAGTAAAGGGGGTAGGAGTAGGTTAAGAATGTAATATAACCATAACCAGATTTCACCAGCCCTCCAGACCATGGCTATAAGTAAAGTCACAGTAACAGTGATAATTTAGACTTGACTGCTTGGTCATTTCTCCCTTGTAGCTTAAGAACCCAAGCCCTTTGCAAAAGCCACTCTTGAAGTAGCTCTGGGAATCCCCAAGGTTTCTTGAAATTTTCGTTGCTCACTCATCATTTCTTCAAGTGTCCCTAAAGTCCTCTTCTTCTAAACACGGCAGAGTGGAACCTGTTGGCATGGACTCCTGGCCCACTCCAGATTCCCATGGACCTCACTGGGTCCCTCACCAGTGCTTACCACAGCTCCCCGGCACTGTCTCACATGCACTGGTGGCCTTTCCACATCCAGACAAGGCTGGGTAATCAGTGCAGGAGTGGGAAGAAGGTTCGCTTTCCCTACCATGTATTATAGTTTGCTGCCTGGCCCTCAATCAGTCCTGTGTGTACCTCATTTTTCTTTTTTTTAAACCAGTCTTTTAGTTCTTAAAGCTTTTATCTGCAGCCCTTCTTTCTCTATAGGATTTGGACCAAGTTCATGGGATCAGGCTTAGGACTGAGTCCCCAAACTGAGGGCCAGCCACTAAGTTGTTCTTTGGATTTCCTCACCTTTCTTCCATCTCTGCCACCAGGCTCCGAGGCTCAAGACCTCCTCCTCCCAGGAAGGCCCTTTCCTTCCATGCATGTCAGTTTGTACAAATAAATGCTCCCTTATGTAGAGATGTGTCCCAGGTTAAGCTCATAGGTCCTGCTATCAAGTAAATCATGATGGCAAAGCAATTCAATATTTTCTGCAAAAGTTATGTGTATGTTAACTGGGGCTTGCCTGGTTGCTCAGACGGTAAAGAATCTGCCTGCAATGCAGGAGACCTGGCTTCAGTCCCTGGGTTGGGAAGATCCCCTGGAGAAGGGAATGGCTACCCACTCCAGTACTCCTGCCTGGGAAATCCCATGAGCTCATGGGTGACAGATGAGTGTAGATGAATGTCATCTGAGTGAGTGACGGATGAGCCTGGCAGGCTACAGTCCATGGGATCACAAAGAGTCAGACACAACTGAATGACTAACACTTTGGCTTTTTTCATATGTATAACTGATTCACTTTGTGGTACAGCAGAAGCTAACACAACATTCTAAAGCAACTATACTCCAATAAAAATTAATTTAACAAGTAACAAAATGAGTTTCCCTGCTAAAGAAAAGGTTTGTACTAGGTGACATTTTAATATAGAGGAAGGGACACCCAACTCATCTGGGGAAACCTGGAAGGTGAGCCTCAGGGAGAGCTTTCAGACATGGTGGAACTTCACTTAGGTCCTGTAGGATGGTGGGAAGTTAGTGACACCACAACCTCCCAGGGAAAGGAAACATTGTAAACAGAAGCAAAGAAGTGGGAGAGAAAACATGGCGTGTTTCAGGATCTTTAATTAGGTGGGAGACAAAATATGGTGTGTTTCAGGATTTTTAATAGCTGTAATCCGTTGTCACGAGGCTCATTGTAATTGACGGTGATGGCCCTTTGTTCCTCCTGAGGGTATCCAGCTCCCCAGAATGCCATCTGATGGGGATTTGGGAACTACCTGGTCCTTCTCAGCTGCTCAGACCCTCTTAATTGTCCTGGAGCCTGACTACATGCCTGCTTACTCATGGGAGAGTAAGCAGGTAGTGCGTGACATATTAAGATTTGTCTTGAAAATCATCTGAGCAGTAGTGTGGGAGAATGGCAAGCTAAAGCCACCAAGGATTAAATCTAGTGCCTAACCCACTTGGCACTGGTTCAGTCCTGAAAGACTGCACAGATCTACTGTACTTACCTTTTCCAGGTCAGCAGGCTGCGATTTTTAGACTATTTTCATATTTCATGGTCCCAGACTTTTCACCACTTTTTTGATTTTCCTATGGATATGCCCCAGCTTGCTTGAGTCCTCCTTATTTTGCTATTTCTTAAAAATGAAACACGGTTTTCTGTTTGTTTGTTTTTTCAGAATCATACCAAATTAGAAGGGACATGTGCCTCTCTTTTTCAGAATGTAATATTGCTGCATTTATTAGTCCAACCTTCTGTGTTTATGAATACTAACTTTCAATACTGACTTTACAAAAAACTTAAGATCTTTTCTGATCTATTTGACCCTCCCCCTCCTCAGATCTCACTTTAGGACTTCTCCTGTGAAGCCTGACTTAATAATATTTAGTGAATCAGCCTGAATAAATTTTCTTGAATCTCTTATTCAAGCTTTAATGAACCTCTTTCTGCCCTCAATGGAAATAGGTAGTCTGAATTATCATATGTACCTGAAAGTAGGAATGAACATTCATGAACATCTTAAGAGTTAGAAATTTTTATTTAGTATAAAATATATGTGGCTGGATTTTACTGATGTATCACCTAAGTATAAATATGGACACTTTGGAAATTGCACTTTCTCAGCACTGCTACTTGAAGAATTTTTTTTTTTAAGTTAAATGTCTGTAATTTCTAGAAGGTAAAACCGACTAAGAGGATATTTTCACTTAATCATTTAATGGAATATAGTGGAAATAATTCTTATTTAAAGCCCAAGTTCTGTAACTACTTTAGCCTTTGGGGAGTAAGGGAGTTGAAGGGAAAAAAATTTACTTCAATGGGAAGCAATCTTTTTTAAAGAAAATTTAATCTTCTTACTATATTTTTTATTTAGTGCAACTGGAAGGGGAAGAGGAAAATAAAACTAGAAATCTCAGAGCAGTTAAAAGGCAAGCCTTTCTGTTTAATGAGCCTGTCAGCATGCAGGTCAGCTTGGAGGGTGGAGAGCTAAAGCATTCTTTGAAAAGACAAAGGTGTGTGTACAGTAGGCAGAGTAATGCCCCCCTCAAAGATATCCAGATCTGAATATGTGGAATCTGTGAATGTTACTTGGAAAAGGGACTTTGCAGATGTGATTAAGAATCTTGAGATGGGGGCATTATCCTGAATTATCTGGATGGGTCCAGTGTAATCAAAATGCAGCATTTCAGCACGAGGCCATGCATAACATCAGATGGTTAAAACTTGCCACCATATTTAATTTTAAATAACAAAGTCAAACTAAAGGTGGTAGACAGAATTTGGGACCCCATGACCTTCACCCACTCTTGTCATATTCATGAATATGTTACATTACATGGCCAAAGAGACTTTGCAGATGTAACTAAGGTGGTTAATCAATTGATGTTAAAATAGGGAGATTATTCTGGGATTAGCTAGGTGGATACAATGTAATCACAAACTCTTAGATATAGAGTTTTATCCCAGTTGAGGATTAAAAAGGAAGTTAGATAGGTGCAACAGAAGGCAGGAATCAGAGAAATTTGAAGTATGAGCAGGATTCAACACATATTGCTGGTTTAAATACACACAGGACCACATGTCAAGGAGATCAGGACCTACATGCTACAACTATAGCAAATTGAACTCTTCCAACAACCTGAGTGAGCTTGATTCTTCCCCAGAACCTCCCGAAGGGAATGAACTTCTGCAAGCACCATGATTTTGGTCTTGTGAGATCCTAAGCAGCAAATCCAGCTTACAAACGCCATAATAAATTTCTGATCTCCAAGAATTGTGTGATAATAAAAGAGTGTTGTTTTAAGCTGCTAATTTTGTAATAGTTTGTTATGCAGAAATAGGAAATGAATGCAGTATTAGTGTATGAGTTTGAACCCTGTATCATATGAGAATAAGATTGAACTCAATGTTGCTGTGTGTGTGTGTATGTGCACATCTTTTCTGCCCCGTGGAACATATGACCAGGAGCCCTACATGAACTTCCAAGTTAAGTTAGGTCTTGACACAGTTTTCAAACATGTATCTGCACAGTCTAATAAAAGAATTGCTGGTGGTATGGCTGAACAATAGCAAACCCTTAAAATTTCTGTCAACACTCCAAGTAAGGGATACTGGAGGAAGGAAGGTGAGTCTGGTCATTATCTAAAAACCTGCCAATATACCTCTTACTAAGTTCAGTAGAATGGCAGCATTGAAATTTGCAGAAGGGGTTGGCAGCTCAGAAGAGTCCTAAAGGTGATAGCGAAGCACTCTTCTAAAGAAGGCTGCATCCTGGTGACTCAAAGCTCTTATCTGTGAACATTGAAGACTCTGTATTGAAAAGTGATTCAGAAGAGTGACACTGAATTTGAAGAAATTTTAGAAATGTCTTAGTCAATTTCTTTTGCTCATAAGTTTCCCTTCTATATATAATCAACTTACATAGTTAAAATTTTCCTTCAAGAGTGGCATATGTTAAAATCTATGTCTAATCTAAAAGATCTCTAAAATAAGATGAAAATATTAATATTTTAAGTGAAAAGAATACATTGACTCATTGCAGCATTTTTTTTTCTTCTTTCAGTGGTTCAAAAATAACAGTGGATTTTACAATTGATTTATTGCAGATTCAATGAAATAGTATGGCCCTTTCAATGTTTTTCTTGTGGCTTTTCTATCCCTTAACTTAACTACATCTATCCCCTGAGGGTACATCTCAACTTTAAGAAGTATCTTGGAGACTTTTAGGGTTTATTTCATTTCTCAGATTGGATAGCCCTATGATTCTTCTCAACATTAGTTTTCTGCATTGCATTTTTGGGATCAAAATACTGAAACTCAAGTTTCAATGCCTTATTGATTTTTTTTTCTTTTCCTTTTCAATTTTATGTGGAATCTAGTTTTATGAACAAATTTTTTCCGTCTAGCACTCCTCACTTCTCTGTAACTGATTCTTTTAGGCTTCCAGCCCCCATGGCCCAAATCTGATCTTTCGAGAGGTGGGAAGGAACTAACTTCCATGAGATGTGACTATAATGAGACAAAACTATATGATGAGCTCTATCCTTGGGTCAAGAATCTGTAAACAAGACTCCTAGAGATGTTCTTTGTTTTTGTCCAGCAGCAGTGACATTTTCAGGAATAAACTTGGAATAGATTGTGTTAGCCTGGAGAGACTAAGTATGATGAGGATTTTGTTCATCACAATTTACTGTGATTGTACCTTACAGTCATATTGTACATTTCATAACTCTGACACGAACCTGGCCCAGGTGAGGTGATCTCCAGCAGTTATGTAGATTATGAATATGATTTGGGGCTTGTGCTTCCAGAAAGTGTGATGTGACGCATCCCTGCTTTGACGTTACCACTGAAAAACATGCCATCCTGATGATGCTTTGGGGAAGTAGGAATTCTGCTCCTACCATGGACAATATTGCTAATATCTCTACTTTGAATCCTAACTGTGCCAACTTCACTGTGTATCCCCTAGCTTGTGACTTTCAACCTTTTTTACTGCAACTTACAGTGAAAGTAAACATTTTATATCCAAACCTAGTTAATGTATATAAATATATACACAAATGCACACACACATATATCTAAAACATGTTTCTTGAAACTATACTTACCTTTACTATGTATGTATCTTCTGATTTAGTCTGTTCTTTAAAAAAAAAAAAAAAAAACCCACCTGCTGTCTGGACGCACAGAATTAATTTCATTATTCACTATATTGTTGTGACCCATAACAAAACTTTAGACATTTAAGACATTTTTGGTTAACACTTGCAGTGTGTGTGGCCTCAATCAGAGCCTATGTGATTATTTTAAAATATAAGAGTTGTGTGACACTGATTTTTCCCAAACATTTCAGAACTTTCTTCACTCAAATACATTTTGTTGTTGTTGTTCGTGCCCGACTCTTTGCAACCCCATGGACTGCAGCATGCCAGGTTTCCCTGTCCTTCACTGTCTCCCAGAGTTTGCTGAAATTCATGTCCATTGAGTTGGTGATGCTCTCTAACCATCTCATCCTCTGCTGTTCTCCTCTCCTTTTGCCATCAACCTTTCCCTGCGTCAGGGTCTTTCCAGTGAGTCAGCTCTTTGTATCCGGTAGGCAACGTATTGGAGCTTCAGCTTCAGCATCCGTCCTTCCAATGAGTATTCGGGACTGATTTCCTTTAGGATTGACTGGTTTAATCTCTTTGCTGTCCAAGGGACTCAAGAGTACTTTCCAGCACAATTCAAAAGCATCAATTCTTCAGTGCTCAGCCTTCTTTATGGTCCAATTTTCACATCTGTACATGACTAGAAAAACCATCTGTATGTTTCTATTAGAAAACCAAAAATTACTAGAAAAAAAGCTTTGACTATATGGACCTTTATCGACAAAGTGATGTCTTTGCTTTTCAATATGCTGTCTAGGTTTGTCATAGCTTTCCTTCCAAGGAGTAAACGTCTTTTAATTTTATGGCTACAGTCACCGTTGACAGTGATTTTGGAGCCCAGAAAATAAAATCTGTCACTGCTTCTATGTTTTTCACCTTCTATTTGCCATGAAGTGATGAGACCAGATGCCATGATCTTAGTTTTTCTAATGTAGAGGTTTAAGCCAGCTTTTTCACTCAAATACATATTGTGCTTCAAATTAGGCACCTTGGGGAGGATTTGTTTGAGGTATATATATTTTCATCTTTTTACTTTTAACCTGTTTGTGTCTTTGAACCTAAAGTATGTCTCTAATAAACAGCATATAGTTGTTATATGGGCTCATGTTATTGTATCTGTTCTGCCAATCGTTGCCTTTTGTTTGGGGGGTTTGATTCATTTATATTTAAAATGATTACTTGTAAAGTAGAATATTTACATCTACCTTTTTTGTTATTGTTTTCTACATGTCTTAAGTCTCTTTGTCCCTCTATTTCTTCATTTCTGCCGCCTTTTGTAGTAAACAGATAGTTTTTAATGTGCCATTTAAATTATCTTGTCATTTCTCTTATTATTTTTTCAATGATTTTCTTAGTGATTGGCCTGGGGATTACAATTAACATCTTAACTTGTACCAGTCTAATTTGGATTAATACCAACTTAAATTTTGTAGTACAAAAAAATTTACTCATATAGTTCCTACCCTTGTGTTATTACTGTCTCACAAATTGTATGTTTTTACATTATAACCCCATAAATAAAATTTACTATTGTTTCATTATGCAGTTGTCTTTTAAATGAGATAGGAGAGAGGAAAAAAAGGTTGCAAACAAAAAACACACTTATGCTATCTTTTGTGTTTATTATAGAGTTACTTTTTCAGTGCTCTTTTCTTCTTCATGTGGGTTCAGATTACTCTCTGGTGTTCTTTAATTTCAGCCTGAATGACAACCTTTAGTATTTCTTCTAGGGCACATCTGCTGATAATGAATCTTCTCAGTTCTTGATTATTTGAAAATGTCTTAACCTCTCCTTTATTTTTAAAGTATAATTTTGCTGGACTTACAGTTCTTCCTTAATAGTCTTTTTTCTTTGAGCACTTTGACTGTCATTCAACTGCCTTCTGTCTTCCATAAGTTTTCAATAGTCTGTTAATGATATGTCTAGGTGTGGATCCTTGTGAGTTTATCTTACTTGGATTTTGTCGAGCTTCTTAAATGTATAGATTAATGTTTCTTTTGGTCAATACCAAAATCAGATTGAATATATTCTTTGTAGCCAAAGAAGGAGAAGTTCTATACAGTCAGCAAAAATAAGACCAGGAGCTGACGGTTGCTCGGATCATGAACTCTTTATTGCCAAATTCAGACTTAAGTTGAAGAAAGTAGGGAAAACCACTAGACCATTCAGGTATGACCTAAATCAAATCCCTTATGATTATACAGTGGAAGTGAGAAATAGATTCAAGGGATTAGATCTGATAGACTGCCTGAAGAACTATGAACAGACGTTCATGACATTGTACAGGAGGCAGGAATCAAGACCATCCCCAAGGAAAAGAAATGCAAAAAGGCAAAATGGTTGTTTGAGGAGCCCTTACAAATAGCTGTGAATAGAAGAAAAGTGAAAGACAAAGGAGAAAAGGAAAGATATACCCATTCAAATGCAGAGTTCCAAAGAATAGCAAGGAGAGATAAGAAAGCATTCCTCAGCGATTAATGCAAAGAAATAGAGGAAAACAACAGAATGGTAAAGACTAGAGATCTCTTCAAGAAAATTAGAGATACCAAGGGAACATTTCATGCAAAGATGGGCACAATATAGGACAGAAATGGTATGGACTCAACAGAAGCAGAAGATATTAAGAAGAGGTGGCAAGAATACATAGAACGATACAAAAAAGATCTTCATGACCCAGATAATCATGACGGTGTGATCACTCACCTAGAGCCAGACATCCTGGAATGAGAAGCCAAGTGGGCCTTAGGAAGCATCACTACGAACAAAGCTAGTGGAGGTAACGGAATTTCAGTTGAGCTACTTGAAATCCTCAAAGATGATGCTGTGAAAGTGCTGCACTCAATATGCCAGCAAATTTGGAAAACTCAGCAGTGGCCACAGGACTGGAAAAGATCAATTTTCATTCCAACCCAAAGAAAGAATGCCAAAGAATAGTCAAAGTACTGCACAATTGCACTCATCTCACATGCTAGCAAAGCAATGCTCAAAATTCTCCAAGCCAGGCTTCAACAGTACGTGAACTGTGACCTTCCAGATGTTCAAGCTAGATTTAGAAAAGGTAGAGGAACCAGAGATCAAATTGCCAACACCTGCTGGATCATTGAAAAAGCAAGAGAGTTCCAGAAAAACATCTATTTCGGCTTTATTAACTATGCCAAAACCTTTGACTGTGTGGACCACAACAAACTGTGGAAAATTCTGAAAGACAAGGGAATACCAGACCACCTGACCTGCCTCTTGAGAACTCCGTATACTGTTCAGGAATCAACAGTTAGTACCATACATGGAACAACGGACTGGTTCCAAATAGGGAAAGGAGTACGTCAAGGCTGTATACTGTCATCCTGATTATTTAAATTTATATGCAGAGTACATCATGAGAAATGCCAGGCTAGATGAAGCACAAGCTGGAATCAAGATTGTTTGGAGAAATATCAATAGCCTCAGATATGCAGATGATACCACCCTTATGGCAGAAAGTGAAGAACTAAAGAGCCTCTTAATGAAAGTGAAAGAGGAGAGTGAAAAAGTTGGCTTAAAACTCAACATTCAGAAAACTAAGATCATGGCATCTGGCCCCATCACTTCATGGCAAATAGATGGGGAAACAGTGGAAACAGTGACAGACTTTATTTTGGGGGGCTCCAAAATCACTGCAGATGGTGACTGCAGCCATGAAATTAAAAGACACATGCTCCTTGGAAGAAAAGTTATGACCAACCTAGACAGCATATTAAAAAGCAGAGACATTATTTTGCTGACAAAGGTCCATCTAGTCAAAGCTATGGTTTTTCCAGTAGTCATGTATGGATGTGAGAGTTGGACTATAAAGAAAGCTAAACACTGAAGAATTGATGCTTTTGAACTGTGGTGTTGGAGAAGACTCTTGACAGTCCCTTGGACTGCAAGGAGATCCAGCCTGTCCGTCCTGAATATTCATTGGAAGGACTGATGCTGAAGCTGAAACTCCAATCCTTTGGCCACCTGATGTGAAGAACTGACTCATTTGAAAAGACCCCCTGATGCTGGGAAAGTTTGAAGGCTGGAGGAGAAGGGGATGACAGAGGATGAGATGTCTGGATGGCATCACCGACTCAAAGGACATGAGTTTGAGTAAACTCCACGAGTTGGTGATGGACAGGGAGGCCTGGCTTGCAGCAGTCCATTGGGTTGCAAAGAGTCGAACACAACTGAGTGACTGAACTGAGCTGACTGAATGTTTATTTAAGCAAATATGTGATATTTTGTCCCATGTTTCTTCAAATATCCTTTCTTCTCCTTTTCCTGTTTCATGTGTGGGGTACCTTCAATTCTCTGACAGGAAGTTTACTTAGCTTTTTGTTTCTGCTTTCACAGAACATCAAGGTCAACCAGAGATGGGAGTTTAAGACCTTCTCTGGTCTTTTCTGAGCATACATTCAACTCTATATTTCCAGGAATATGTCAGAACGTTTCAAATCTCCCTAGTAATATCTTATTCCCCCATTTCTTCTTTTAGGTTTTCTGGTCAGCTTCTTGTTAGCTGTAAGTGTTTCTCTGCTTAAAGCAGTTGTGATATTAAACAGTTACTGCCATTTTCTCCCCCACAAATGCTTTGGGATAAAGGATGTTCTTAGTGAGCAAGCTCCAAGTCAGGTCAAATAAAAAAAGCTTTATGAGTGGAGGTTTCCATGGAGCTGTCAAATAGGTCAAATAATAACAATTCTCTGTGAATGTTACTTTTGGGGAGCTCCAAACCCATTCTTCCTCTGCCAGTGGCTACTTGGCCACTAGTTTTCACAGCTAGCATGATTATGAGTCTGTTGGTTTTCACCACTACCCCAGAGCTTGAGATAGGGAGATGAGAATAAGGTAAGTTAAAATAACACACAACTTGCTGTCCTTATAGAGATTCAACTATTTTTCTTGAAGGAACACTCTTTGGATTTTCATAAGCCTCTCTTTAATTTCCACAGTTTTCAAAAAGTTGATTTTGACCATTTTTTGCTAGTATTCTCATTCATTTATGGAGGGACAAATTTTTAGTGGGCTTTAGCAATTTGGAAAGTCTCTCTGTTCTACCTATCTTCTTTGAAATTTCCCTATTACCTAGAGTAATAGGTTAGACAAACTTACACACTGATGTAAGACAGAATACTTCTATAATATATCACGAATATATTCTCTTTTGCTTTCTTGTTCATGGATCTCCTTTCTTTGACTATATCTCTGCTAGGAAGCATGTGATTGGTGTTTTGTAGTAATAAAAATGTGATACTTATTCTAATTTCAAGGAAAGAAGAAAATCTTTAAAATATTAAACATTAAAATAGCACCATCACCACCATGACCAGTCATCTTGAAATGTAAGATTTGTGTTGTTGTGTAACTTCCTTTAAACGAGAACCTTAGGACATTCTTTTTGATTGTCTATTGTCTGGCAAATTCAGGGCTGCTGAACCTTATTATGCCGATATTTAATGTTGCTAGTTGAAAAATAAAAGATCCAGATGGCCCAACTCCCTTTTGATAGTTTAGCAAGGAAGTGGATCAGTAGATCTATCTTCCAGGTACTAGCAACTGAGCTCTGAGGCTCCCACTTGGTGCCAAGGCTGCTTCTTTATCAGGAAGCTCCATTGTTAGAGCCATCTAGTTGTATCCAACCTCCTTTTCCCACAAAATATAGAGAATGTTATATGGATGGAGTGTTGACACTGGAACAATTTATGCCTGACCTGATGCTTTTGAACTGTGGTGTTGGAGAAGACTCTTGAGAGACCCTTGGACTGCAAGGAGATCCAACCGGTCCATCCTAAAAGAGATCGGTCTTGGGTGTTCATTGGAAGGACTGATATTGAAGCTGAAACTCCAGTCCTTTCACCACCTGATGCGAAGAGTTGACACATTTGAAAAGACCCTGATGCTGGGAAAGATTGAAGGCAGGAGGAGAAGGGGATGACAGAGGATGAGATAGTTGGATGGCATCACCAACTCAATGGACATGAGTTTGGGTAAATTCCAGGAGTTGGTGATAGACAGGGAGGCCTGGCGTGCTGCAGTTCATGGGGTTGCAAAGAATTGGACACGACTGAGCGACTGAACTGAACTGGGCTGTGCAGGGATAATATCACTTTGATATTTCTGGGCTTATATGGCCCCAAATCCCCCTCCCCAAATATAGCCCTATTTTATAAATAACCTCCATAGCAGTAGTAATGTATGTGTCTATACCCTATTTGCATAATGCTAATTATAATAATCAAACATCAGTGAAGTAAAGGAAATATTTCTAATAAACTTTTGTGTCTTCCAAAAATCTTAGGAAACTCAAGGAAACATTTCCTAAACATCTAGCTTTCACCTCTCAAATATGTTTAATTTATTTTTTTTTCTTTTTCCGGACTTAGAATATGAAGACTAAATGAAAGACAAACCTTCTCATTACCCTATTCATTTTGGGTCAGTGGCCTTGTCACTTTAGTAAAACTGTCACAGAGAAGGATAAAAGCTATAAAAAACATTCCATGAAAACAAGGCACATGAAGAAGTACTGAGATCAAACATAAAATAGTAGCCTATGTGGGTCAGCTGTCCCCTATATTGATGCCACACAGTAAACAGAATCATGGCAACTTGGAAGTCTTAATGTTTGGTTTTTTTATGCTTTACTCTCTCATTTTTTTAGGTCTCTCATTTAACATGCCTTTGTTAATATTTTAACTAAGTTAAAATATTTTAAGTTAATATTTTATAATAAGTTAATATTTTAGCATTGAGTCCACTTCTCCTTTCTTGCTGTGTAGAGGTATGTACAGGACCTGTGGGAAGGTATGCCCTCAATCCAGAGCAGATGGGTGGAGGTGCCCACAGGCGCCCCAAAGGGAAATGGGATAGGGCTACTTGACACATCTAGATGGGTAGAATTTTAATCTTATCCTTTATTGTCAACAGTTTTACCAGCTAGCATATTTTTACTTCAGCACCTCTCCAAATCTGACAACAATGCCACAGCCAAAAAACAGTAACATCTTTCCTGTCCCAGTAGATAAGCAATTAAACAGACCACACCTCACCTAGTATTTTTAATAAAAGAAGAATCTTTGGGCTATAAGGAACTAATAGTGAGAGCTTTCTATGTGCTATGCATTATTCAATATTATATTGTTGTATCCTCAAGACAACCCTGTAAAATGGGCTGTATTTCCCCTAATTTCTATTATGGAAACTAATAGTCAGAGTTATTAAAATTTGATCTGTTATTAAAATTTGCTATGAGACTTCATAGCAAGGAAATGATGTTGGGCCAAGATACAAAGAAAAACAAAGAACAGAAACAACCCCCCAAACCCAGATTTGCTCAGCTATGAAACCAAGCAGTTGTCACTACATGATACTAAATTGTAAACACCAACTACTCAAAGTAATGCCATTTGACACCCAACTGAGAGGTGCAAGACGCTTCTCAAAATGACACCAACTCCTTGGAGTGATAAATCTCATCATTCCAATTGTACAACTTGAGGAAATGAAGGACAGAAAATGTGTTATTTGGTTTCCAATGCCTAAAATGAGAAATACAAGTGTAATGAAGTGTCCTCAAGATAGACCATAATGGCAAGTCCATTAACAGGTTCAGGTCATGATAAAATTAAGGAAGGTCTGCAACTTAGAGCATCTTCCTCCCCCATCACAGTACAACAACTGACAGGCTGGTTCTACTTGCCAATTAAGTTCTCTCCCTTTACCTTTTATGTCTAAGACTTACTTGGTAACCTTCAAAGATATACTGAGGGCAGTGGGAAATTATTAATGTCCTAGATCTAGGCATTTGAGATTCTCCTGCTGGGGTCCTAGCTTTGAGTTCAACTGATATTGACTTAGTTCCTTAATCTCCTAATTAAAAGACAACTTCAAATAATGTTGCACAGCTCAAAGCTGCAGGAAGGACCCAGGGATTGACAGGCTTACTTGAGAAGAAAAAGTAAGGAAGGGCATTTCTCTTTGTGAGCCAAAAGTTCAGACTGACCTCTGGTCAACGAAGCAAGATGGAAGCTAGTACCAGGTACGAGGTGTAGATCATAAATCAGTTTCTATTTACAAAGCATAAAAAAGACATTTCTGTCTGTGTTCCTGATTCTTCGTCTCTCTGAATCCTACCCTCACTGGATAATACTCAGCCTATCAGAGGGCAATTGATAATCAATCATGACCTGAAAATAAGAAAACAGATTGTGTCTATGTTGAAACTTCTATTCCTTACCCAATGATCTGTGGTCACAGTTTTTTTATTATTATTATTATTAATGATTGTTAACACATCAAGGAGAGTGTGTTAGTTCAATCTTGCAAATGTTAAATTTGAGGTGTCTGTGGATAACCAGGAGGAAATGTCCAGAAAGTGCTTAGATGCATATGTAGGGAACTTAGGACTCAATGGGCTGCTGACATGTGTGTGGGAACCATAAGTATAAGTATAAATGTAGTTGTGTTTGTGCATGGAACCACACAATATAGAGGCTGGCCTCCTCTATTAGAGCCTTATTCATCACTTCTACCATTTAGTCTAAGTTTTAGCTCTCCTGTTCATTATACCAGTACAGAAAACCTCACACTTCTAAAGCTTTAGTCCTGTTGTGGTTTTGTCTGAATTGCTTTTACCTTCTTTCTCTGCCAGATGACTCTTACTTATCCTCCTTATAAGATCAGCTTATACCAACTTCCTTTGTGAAGTAGTTCCCAAATATCATTCCCAGCCTAGACAGACTGATCCTTCTTTTCTCTGTTTCCATAATGTCTTTACATCTTCATTTAGAGCATCACAATCCATTGTCATTGCTTGTGAGCATCCTGAAGGTGGGGCCTCTTTAGCTTCTGTCTATATCTCATTCTGTACAGGTAGGGGGAGGGGCTGAGGAGACCATATGTATATAGATGGGTTCCTATGTATCAATTCCTTTTAGTCAGGAAAAAAAGAAAAGACCCTTATAGATCACTTGATCCAAGATTCACTTACGACTTTCCAACATTTTGCAGCAGCCCAACTAATGGTCATTCTTGAAAGACTGAAGTATTGGGAGTCTCTAGGAAAGACAACTCCCATCACTTCATGGCTAATAGAAGGGGGAAAAGTAGAAACTGTGTCAGATTTTCATTTCTTGGGCTCCGAGTGACAGTGACTGCAGCCATGAAATTAAAAGACGCTTGCTCCTTGGAAGAAAAGCTATGACAAACCTAGACAGTGTATTAAAAAGCAGAGACATTACTTTGCTGATAAAGGTCCATATAGTCAAAGCTATGTTTTTTCCAGTAGTCATGTATGGATGTGAGAGCTGGATTGTAAAGAAAGCTGAGCACTAAAGAATTGATGCCTTTGAATTGTGCTGCAGAAGACTCTTGAGAGTCTCTTAGACTGCAGGGAGATCAAATCAGTCAATCCTAAAGGAAATCAGTCTCTCTGATTTTGAGAACAAAACCATCAATACAGACACAGTCTAATGATTAACATTATTTTATTCATATATTTTGTCTTCTAATTTAGAGGCTCATTTTGAGAATTAATTCTAAAAAATAGTCTTATATTTATTTTCATACAGTTTTCTATGTTTGAACCTTTAGCTGAGAGAAGTTTTTCAGACAATTAAACTTGGTGAAGTTCCTCGTCCTGGGGTATTTTATTTGTCTAATTTGTTTTACTTGTATTGATTTCTCTCCTATGCCTCTTGGCACCTTGTCGACCCTGATGTTTATATTTACTCACTGGGCCTCATTTCACGGACAGCCGCATTTCAGGAATTATGTGTTTTGTGCAATAGGGCAATTCTCTTTTATCCCCCCACAGTCACTATGTTTAAGCTCATGAAGTTCTCTTTGAAGTCAGTGTGAGTCTCACACTTGGAATCAAGATACCACTGAGGAAGAGGAATCAAACTGTAGCTCTTTACAGGAAACTCACTTAAAAACCCAAGCTTCTTATGCGCCTGGTCCTAGTAAAATACAAGCTAAAGGATTTCTTTACTATTTTCTTGTTACTTTAAACTAATCTTGATCTTAACTCTTTAAAGAGTTAGAAAAACCTAACTGGCTATTTTGCAGTTATGCACATGGCAACCGAGATCCACTGAGCTAACACGATCTCATCTGCACTCACTGCCTATGGAGGAATCAAATTATTGACGTGTTTCTAAACTGCAGTGAATCTTAGATTGATTGTGAAAGTGTTAGTGACTTAGTCGTGTCCAACTGTTTGTGACCCACTAGGCTCCTCTGTCCATGGAATTCTCTAGACAAGAATATTGGAGTGGGTTGTCATGTCCTGCTCAAGGATATCTTCCCAACCCAGGGATCAAACCCCACTCCCTTGCATTGCTGGACTGCCTGGTGGCTCAGATGGGAAAGAATCATCCTGCAATGCAGGAGACCCAGGTTCAATCCGTGGGTTGGGAAGATACCCTGAAGAAGGAAATGGCAACTCACTCCAATATTCCTGTGTGGAGAATTTCATGGACAGAGGAGCCTGGTGGGCTACAGTCCATGGGGGTGCAAAGAGTCAGACACGACTGAGTGACCAACACTTTCACTTTCACTCTTGCATTGCAGGCAGATTCTTGACCATCTGAACCATCAGAGAAGCCCTTAGATTGATTATGGCCCCAACTGACCTTCCTCAGTTCTCAGATCCCTGCTTAGCCTCCCCCAATCCCAGCATATCTTTCTCATTTCCTTCCCTAGCTCATCCCCAGGGTCCCACCACAGCTCTACTTATCACACTGTAGGTCAGCACTTTCTACACTGTTTCATCACAGAAGATGTAAAAAAAAAAAGTATGGTACACAAGCAGCACAGAATGAATTAACTGATCAACGAATCTCTGCAAGAAATGATCAGCATTCAATCACACCCTTTTATAAACTGACAAATGACTTCATTAAATTGGATCCTTATATCAGGCGCATTTTCATGTTTCTTCCTGTATTCTGCTTTCATTGCAGCACAACATGAATTTCACTTCTCATGGGCATAATCAACAGAAAATAGAACATGGACTTTTTTTGTTGTCCTTTTGCTTGTTTGGGAAAATAAAGACCTTGTCTTCTCTTTGAAGTCCTCAGTCTTTTTACTCCTTTGATTTAACCACCACCTCTTCTTTTTATTAATGCTTCCATTTTCAGCCAGAGATCCATAAGGAATAAGTTTATGTACAAGTAACATTTAATATGCAATAAGGACTGAATAACAAGCGTCACAAATCCATGTTGAACTTATGAGACGCAGACCAACGGTTATTACAGATGAGATGTATTAATGGTGGTAAATACTGTCTGTGCTTCCCTCTCATTCATGTATCCAGTGGCCTCTGCATGCCAGTTCCTGGCATTCCCAGTACAGCACAAATTCCACACAGACACATTATTGCATAGTAACAATGACTATGTACAGAATTTAGTGTTTTTCTTATGTACACTGCAGCTTAGATTAAAAAGTCAATAGGGTTATTATTATTACTATAGGACACTCATTAAAATCTTCAGGAACCCAGGGTTCCACAGAATGTAGTTTGAAAAGCATTGCCCTGTACACTTACATTCATTTACGTAATTTCAATTATTACTGGCCAAGCCATAAACCTAACATCCTCCAGGAAATCTTCCTTGATATTGCTAATTTGAATAGTACTCCAGTTTGCATTTCTGCAGCTCCTGGCAGTGCTCAGTGGGTACAGGAGGAAGAAATGATGGAAGGGAGGGATGAAGTGGGGAATCTTACTAATTCTTATGGCATTTGTGTAAATTTCACCTTTGTAGTGAAAGGGGCACAGGGGAAAGTTAACAAAATCATTTAACATAAAATTCCTTGTTAAAATCATACATGGATGTATTTTAAATTATTAATGTCAAGGGTAGAGTTAAAACATGTTTCTCAGTAAGATTGTGTAAGTAGGAAATGTATTTTTGTTAAGAAATATACTCTGAAACTGCAAAAAATGGTTACAAAACACTAAGATGGAGTCTAGACATGCTCTTCTGCTACACTTAAACTTTTGTAAATTTTCAATTTATTTCTGAGTTCTTCCTCATTCTTGGGTTTCATTTTCCCTAGTATCAAGCATCTAGTCTGCTCTGTTAAGAGGTGTGGGCTTAGGAGGGTGAGTGTAATTTATTATGCCATGGCATTGGCATCTTGTTGTCAATTTTGGTCATTTCTGGATTATCTGTTCTACCTCTACCTGCTTTGGGGACTAAATAAAACCTAGAGTTGTTCTCTGGATCGTAAAGAATCTATAATTTCTACCCATGGAGCTGATTATTTTACAAGATAGCAGGTAAGTCATTTTGACGTAGCTGCTGCTAATTACCTTGCTGTTGTTCTGTGACTGAGGTCACATACCCCTTCTTAATGAGGATGGATAGTCCTGCTACGGGAGTACTTTTACAGGCTAGCTTTCAGGTAAACTGATGTTTTTCTTTTCTTTCTGCCTGCCTTGGTGTTCTGATAGTTTCAAAGAAAGCATGGAGAAATCATCGTACTCGGACTGGCTAATAAATAACAGTGTTGCCGAGCTGGTGGCTTCCACAGGCCTTCCAGTGAACATCAGTGATGCCTACCAGGATCCCCGCTTTGATGCCGAGGTAAGAGGAGGCCTCTGGTTGCATTTTTTAAGGTTCCATTGTCACCCTGTGGATGCATTGCTGGTCAGAGCCCCAAAGGAACATCATACAAATCCACAGCAACTCCTGAGTTGACTGGCAGTTCTTCTGAATCTTTCCCCTATGATCTGACTTTCCGCATCTCCTACTGCTGACCGACAGGCTTCCCCCATGGCTCAGTTGGTAAAGAATCCCCCCTGCAAGGCAGGAGACCCTGGCTGGATTGCTGGGTGGGGAAGATCTGCTGGAGAAGGGATAGGATACCCACTCTAGTATTCTTGGACTTCCCTTGTGGCTCAACTGGTAAAGAATCCACCTGCAATGCGGGAGACCTGGGTTCGATCCTGGGTTGCGAAGGTCTTCTGGAGAAGGGAAAGGCTACCCATTCTAGTATTCTGGTCTGGAGAATTCCATGGGCTATAAAGTCAATGGGGCTGCAAAGAGTTGGACACAACTGAGTATAAATGCTGTGTTTGACAGGGAATCTTCCTCTCTCTACACTGATTTCTGGCAAAATGGCTGTATAGTTTCACTGCATATATTTGACCCTGCCACTTACATTGTTCCATTTTCCACACCTCTGAAGTTTATATAATTGAATTACACTGTATGTATTCTTCTGTGTCTTGCTTTTTCATTCAGTGTATATTCCTGAGTCACATGAGTGTGTAATTCATTCATTTTCACTGCTGCAAAGTATTCCATTGTATGAATCAGCATCATTTTTTACATCAATTATGGTGTTGAAAGACATTTGGATTCAGTGTTTCACTGTTACACCCATAACTGCCAAAGACACTCTTAACTCTCTAGCATGATGCTCTTTTACTATGGGGAACATTTTATATTAAACATGTAATTAAACCCGTGCAATTAAATATATTCAGGCACATTTTGTGTTAAACATAGTTTATGTTAAACAATGAAATGGTTAGTAATAAAAATGTGTATATAACATAATTATTTCCCAATAGATATTAGAACAGCTACCATATTTTAAAAGATTGCTCCCAAGAAATAGTTCATTGGCTTCTGTTACTGTTTAATGTTAATTATGTAGGTGTGCATTGCACTGATGTGCAGAATATATTAAGACAATGTAGATTCTGAGTTGGCAGAAGTTTAATTCTAAGGTATTATAGGGTATCATATAGATAAATTTACATGAACTCATAAAATGTCTACACATATGTGTGTGTGTGTGATGTGTATTCAATATATTAGGAGATTAAATAACTAGGTTACCAAGCTAAGGTCTGAATAGTAGCAGGAGTATTATGGTGACAATGGTGATGAGATATGTGTTCCAGGCAAGGCTGAGAGCATGAGGAGTCTGGGAACAGAGATGAGTTAATGTAGCTGGAGGGCCGGGTAGATGAGACGGAAAGAGAAAGCAGGGGCCAGATCATCCAGAGGCTTTGAAAGACATGTTAAGAAGTTTGAGTATTTATCATGGGCAAGGGGGAATCAGTAGTCAAGTTATCAATGAGGGAGAAGAAGGAGTTATACTTTAGAAAGATCACACTGGCTGCAGAACAGAGACTAGATCAGTAATGATAACTGAACATTTAATTGAAAGTGAGATTTAGTCCTGGTTTCTCAGACTCCAAAGCCCAGCCTCTGAATCCTGCCCTATGCTGTCTCCAGTGTCTGGAGTGGGATGCAACAATGGTGGGGAGGTTGGAATCCAGGTCAAATTGATAACTTCATTCAGATTTTCTCAAATCTCTTCATGGGCTTCCCAGGTGGCACAGTGGTAAAGAATCCACCTACCAATGCAGGAGCAGCAGATGTGGGTTCGATCCCTGGTAACCCACTCCAGTCTTTTTGCCTGGGAAATCCCATGGACAGAGAAGCCTGACCGGCTACCATCCATGGGGTCCCAAAGAGTCGGACATGACTGAGCGACCGAACATGGCATGGAAAGCTTAAATTCCTGAAATTTACGTTTCTACAGCTGCCTAGAATTCTCTTCCCCCAGGTCACGTCTTCTATGTATTTCCTATTTATTCTCCAGCATCTAACTGAGATGACTGTATCTTGGACATCCTTTCATGAGCTCCCTGTCTGGGTTGGGTGTCTCCAGTGTAGTAGTGTAGTGGGGTAGTGTCTTAGCTACCCCAATGCTAACCACCCTCTGGCTATCTTCAGTTTCTGATACATTGTTTCTGAGCTTTGAGGTACCTTCCTTGGGAAAGTAGACAGTCCAGAACTTCTTTAGTTCTCCTCCTATAAAGTAAAACACCACCAGCCTTGGTTCTGTGACTAGCAGAGGAGAAATGATTTAAAGGTATCAATATATGTATTAACATTATGATTGGGTTAGGACTGATGTTATAAAGTTTTGCCTTTTGCTATGCTTCTTTCCTTCTTGATTTCAGAATGCTGAACAACAGATTTGTAAACACACAGTTTTATGAAGAAATTATCTCAGTATTCTATTATTAACATCAGTAGTACTGAACAAACTGAAAGGCTCACTACAGAAAAAAAAATCATTTATTGCCCATCCATTGTTACAAAGTCAACATATTATATTAGATAGTTAAAAGATGATGGTCGATTCCTACCCCAAATTATAGTGCTGAATTTGGCATGGATTGCTCTTATTCTGCTCTTAGCTCTGGACCGAAAGTCAAATTCTGGGGAAGCAAAAGGAGTCAACATATTTACACCATTTTAAAAGTTGGTTCATAAGACATATGCAAAAGTATAATAAAACATGATGAATCTTCCCAATAAAACATGATAGAGTAAATGCCCACCACCCAATTTAAGAGAAAGAAGTCAATCATTACTTCTGAATCCTTGTATTGATCTTCCTTAATTCAGTCTCCTTTATTCCCCACACAGAGGTAAACCACTATCCTAAGTTGAATTTAACAATTTTTTGCTTTTCACTGGGGCTTCCTGGTGGCTTAGTGATAAAAATCTGCCTGCCAATGCAGGAGACATGAGTTCAATCTCTGGGTCGGGAAGATCCCCTGGAGAAGGAAATAGCAACCCAGTCCAGTATTCTTGCCTGGGAAATCCCATGGACAGAGGAGCTTGGCAGGCTACAGTCTATGGGGTTGCAAAAGAGTTGGACATGACTTAACAACTAAACAGTAGTTTCATCATGTAGGTTTGAATCCCTGCCAAATATATTACATTTTTTACATGTTATTACATGTTTTGCACATCTCTGAACTTTATATGAATTGAATTATGCTGTACATCTTCTGTGGCTTGCCTTTTTAAATTCAATGTAAGTTCCTGAATCATGAGCACTTTTAATTCGTTCATTCATTTTCAGTGCTGGTATGTATTCCACTGTGTGAATGTGTCACTTCATCCACTATAGTGTTGATGGACCTTTGCATGATGTTATATGCATAACTACATTCTTAGTCATTCCTGTCCATACGTCCAAGTACACATGTGCAAGAGCTCTTCTAGCATCTGTACCTAGGAGAGTGACCTGCTCAGTCACAGGCTACAAGTATCTTCACCTTTAACTGGAGAATAAAAAGTTCTTGCCCAATCATTGCCCTTTTTCCTTATGAAAAACAGCATATGTAGCAAAAAACAAGTAGTATCTTAAGAATACTTCTTGCTAATACAATACAATAAGCCTGAATATCCCATATCCTTATATCTACAGGCAGACTCTTATCACATCTCTTCCTGATTAGTGATTTACAGTCAATTTACATTATCCTCATCACTTACAGTCCATTCCAATATAAGCAGCCTGCTTGCTCATTTACAAAAAAGAACAATTTGGGCTCTTGAGCAGAAATGCAACAGTTAGTTCTAAGGGGTTGAACATAAAAATTTCATGCCCTGATCCAGCAGTTAGAGGCAATGATGTCTGAAAACAGTAAACTGTGGTAGGTTAAGCAGTGACCATTTTGTGAAATCACTTTCTTCCCTATGATAAAATAAAGCAAGTATCTAGACCATCATTATTTCTTGGCCTTCCCCCTAAAAGGCTTTCAATCTGCCATACAACTAATACCAATTTTAAATGCAAATCTGGCAATAGATCATGATTTCTACATGTTCTCTTTGAGTGGTGCTGAAATTTAAAATTTCCTTATGTTTCCTTTCTCATGTGGAGGAGGAAAATTGGAAAAGAATTAATTAATGCAGATAGAGGTGAAAGAGAGTGGGAATTCTGCCTAAATAGATTGTCCTACAAATGTATGTGTGTTATGGTGTGTGTATCATGTATCATACTAGGAAAAGAAAATTATTTATCTGCTTAGGCTTCCTCCCTTTTCAAGGATATTTTGCTTCACTGATGGGTGTCAACTGCTTGTGTTAATGATGAATGAAACAGACTCCAGACTGAGTCACCACAGTGCTCTCCCCCAAGAGGCTAAGAAGCACGAACCTTCTCCTTTCAAAGCCTGATGTAAGATGGTATAGATCATAACGTAAAGACCATCAACTCAGATAATTTCTTTCATTAACATAGTATTTTCCTCAAGGTAAAAATATACTAAGACAAAATGGAATTGTTTCACCCTTTCACTAAAGGTAATTCTAGGATTATCTTCGAGGCAGAGGGTACCTTTTAGAACTGTGCCGTCTTCTTGCAAAGGTTTGAGTCCTCTCTTCTTAAGTCTGATACACGGGTCCATAGTTTTTCCCAGTAATTATAATAAGTCATTGTTTATCAGTGGTGGAATATAAGGAAATCATTTTTTAAATATAGGATTAATGGATTATCTCTAGTAGGTATCTCCACTGGAGAAAGCGTGTGCTTTTATATTCTCTACCTTACTGACTTCCCCAAATAATTTGAAGTTGGTTAACAAAAATGATAATTTGCAGAGAGGTTTCATGGGGAATCCTTTTCAAAGCACTTGCTACTTTTTCGTACAGATTTTCTCAATATAAGTTGATTCTGAGCACTGGTGTCTATCCTACGTTTTTCAGTGGCTCACTGGCTAATCCTGGCCATTTGAATGCTCTTCACTGAACGTGAGTAAGGACCCCAATCATTAGAGAGTAGTAAACTGGAATAGAGCTCCCCTAGTGGATTGGCCTTATTTCTGGGGTTTCACATTGTAGTACAGCAACTTGCAGTTAATATAAATATTAGAGATTTCTTTAATTTACAAGTGAGGAAGCAGAGGCTCAGAGAGCTGAAGTGACTTGCCTCAGGCCACGCAGCTTCCTTGAAATCGGGCACAGAACAGCCTGTGGACCTTCTGGTACCTAGTTCACTCCTATCTCCCTAAGTGGCCTCTCAGGGGGACCAGCTACTCAGGGGCTGCCTGGAAAACGGGGTCACCACTCTGTCATTTCTCTCTCCACACAGACGTGAACTTGTGGCCAGCAGACCAACCTTTTTGTCCCATCTGCTCCAGTCACCAGCTGGGTGGTCTTAGGCATACTACTTTTATACATATTGTAGCATATAAAATTCTATATAAATGTTTTGTAAATCATGCTTATAGTTATAGTCATGTAACTATATAAATATTTAAATGTCAGGTGAAGATTTTAATCTGGTTGAGGACTAGGTTTTTGGTTCTGAGGAAGTGCTGGAGGTAGGTCCTTTCTCTAAATGAGAACATCTTTACACGCCACCACAGATGAGCAGATCTTAATCATGGACAAACCAACGTGAATGTCCTCTTCCTCAGAGACACAGTGGGGAAGAGGAAAGTCTCTAGCTAAAGAGAGGAATAAAGCATGATTGTTCATTGGCAGTAAAGAAGAGATGGTGGCAATAATCTGATGACTTGTAGGTCTTCGAGAAAGCCAGGTCTTTACCTGCCCGGCCAGAGAAGAACAATAGCATGTGTTAGCTACAAAGATGTACAAGGCTGGACATATGTTCTGTGGCCCCTGGGGGGATGTTCACCATATACTCTCACATAGGGACTGACCATATGTGACCCTGGCTCTTCACAAGAGTGGCCGGCCAGTTATCCAGGGCCAGGCTACCTATAAACGTTGTTTAGTTGCTAAGTCATGTCCGACCCTTTTGTGACTCCATAATCTGTAGCCTTCCAGGCTCCTCTGTCCATGGGATTCCCCAAGCAAGACTATTGGAGTGGATTCCCATTTCCTTCTCCAGGAGATCCTCCCGACCGAGGGAACAAATCTGCATCTCCTGCATTGCAGGCGGATTCTTTACCACTGAGCAACCAGGGAAGCCCACCTATGCACATAGGAGATGATCAGATTTGGGGAGCTAGCTACACTGACCAGGTCCAAGCAACCCACCAGTCTTTAAAACATACAACAAAAATCCTGTGGCTAATCAGAGAATTTATTCCATCAAGGTTTGCCTTAGCTGTACTGTTAAAGTTGAAACTGTATTTCTAACTTCTTTGCCTTCCCTGTGTGTGTGCTAAGTTGCTTTAGTCACATCTGACTCTTTGCAGCCCCACGGACTGGAGCCTGCCAGGCTCCTCTGTCCATGGCATTCTCCAGGCAAGAATACTGGAGTGGGTTGCCCTGCCCTCCTCCAGGGCATCTTCCCAACCCAGGGATCGAACCCAGGTCTCCTGCTTGGCAAGTGAATTCTTTATCACTAGTGCCACTTGAGAAGCCCTCTTTGTCTTCACTATTTTGAAATCTCAGTTGTGAAACTATCAGCCCTCTTTTTGATAGAATCTACAAAGGGATGTCATTAATGTGATGTAAACCTCCTCCCAGGTGCTGTCAGGCACTCTCTGTGAGGGCTGTGGGGCAAGTAATCATCGTTGTCCACCTGCTGCGTGTTCTCTTTGTGATTGTTTTAAATATTTAATGGAGTTCCCTCCTTGTGGAGAACAGAGCGGCTTAGCCAGTGAGGCACAGTGATTACTTGCCTTCTGTCTGCCTGTTTGAGTTGACTCCTAAGAGTGGTGCCTGCTGGGCTTGATAGCGTGCTTGGTTTTAAGGCCAAACTCTTTGATTTATGTGTGGAAAATTATGACAGAATGGTTACATAAGATAGGTACCAAGCCAGAATCAAATTTCTGGTGTTTAAATTCTATAGTCTTATAAAGATTACTGTATGTTTGTTCTGTTATAAGGTTCTGCAATCCTCAAAAAGAAAAACAGAAAAAAACCTATTAAGTATAACTGATTATATTTACTAACAGTGACTCAAGAAACACTCGTTTCATGGGTTATTATGCTAGTGAGTTTTGTAATCTAATCAGTCATTTGCTCCACGGTGGGGGTATTCAGGCTTGGCTTCTAAAGACATTGACAGGAATATCATGTATGTTAATTTTCTTTTGCTGTGTAACAAATCACTACAAATGTAGAAGCTTAAGGCAAACATCTGTTTATTATCTCACGGTTTCTGGCATGGCATCATTGGTTTCCCTGCTAGAGTCTCATGGGGTGGAAAGCAGGAGCTGGCCAGGTGACATTCTCACTTCGTCGTGGCATTCTTTTCAAAGCCTGTTCAGGTTGTTGGTAGAATTGAGTTCCTTACAGTTTCAGACTGAGGATCCCATTTTCTTACTGACTGCTGACCGAAAGTCTCTACTCGCTCCCTGAGCTTGCCTTCAGGTTCAAGCCACATGGCCCTCTTACAACATGGCAGCTAACTTCTTCAAAGCCAAGGGGAAGAACTCCATTTGGCTCTCACAGAAGCTCACATAATGTCAGGAGTGACTTATGTATTCACAGAGATGGCTGTGCCATCACCTTTGCCTTATAACATGACCTAATCCGGGAAGTGACAGCCCTGTCATATTTACAGGTCCTGCCCGCCCACACTTGAGGAATGGGGATTATACCAGATCTGTACAAAATGGAGAGTGGGCACGTGTGAATCTTAGCAGCCATCTTTAGAATCCTGCCTACCACACCATAATAAAGACTAAACTTGAGTCTATACAAAGTATCCCATGAAATAATCTCTATGTCCTGATATGGAAAAATGTCCACAAGAATAAAAGCAAACATAGAGAAGTAAGTTTAGAATAATATACTTTTAAAAGTATATATAGAATAAATTATGTGGGTATATATATATATATATATATATATTTTTTTTTTTTCTAAAAGACACCTCAAACTTAGCATGTCCAAAACAGAACTCACAATCTTTTTTCTTCCAAGCTTGCTTCCACTTCGCGACACTCAGCTGCTACCACCCAGATCCAGGCCACCATCATCTCTGGACTATTTCATGGATATAACTTCATAATCTATTGCTTGGCTTCCACTCGTTCCCTCCACACCCTGTTCTTAATACATTAGCCAGAGGTTTAAAGTTTTTAAGTATGTTGTATCACAACTCTGCTCACAAACTCTTCATGGTCTCATTTCACTAGAGTAAAATCCAAATTCACAATTCTTTCAGAGCCTTACAATGCCTTACACAACATGTTGCCTAATTATCTATCCCCAGACCTCATTCACACTTCTCCAGCCACACTGGTCTCCTGGTTATTCCTAGAACATGCCACTCACTCAGGGCTTTTGTACTGACTACTCCTCTGCCAAAATACTCTTCCTTCAATATCTGCATGGGTCACATCCTTAGTTTTTATGGTCATTATTCAAATATTATCTGTTAGTAAGGTCTGGCACCCTTGTGTTTCTAATCCCTTTTATCCTGCTCTACTTTTTCCCCATAATTTTAATACCTTCTCACATATAATTTATTTATATATTTTTTATATTGTTTACCATCTGTCTTCTCTCACTAGAATGTGAGCTCAGTAAAGGTAAGAATTTTGTTGGTTTTACTCACTGATGTATCCCTAAAAACTAATAGGCATTATTGTTGAATATTGTTCAGTATTGTTGAACATGTTATCTGTTATTTATTAATAATTATGTATTATTGAATATGTTATAAAAAGATATGTAACATATTAGATATTTTCAGGAAAAGATCCAGAAGAACTTATCCCAAATGGTTAATAGTTGCCATTTCTAGAGATGGCAAGATTATAGCTTTTGATTTTAACTTAAAATTTTCACAAATATATATATTATTTTTATAATCATGCAAAATTATAAAGATGTTTAAAAGCATTAGACCTTTTATATCTTTAGTGAAATTATATTTTATCAGGCTATTGTGAGCCTTCTAAAAACTATAAACTGCCACTCAAAACCGGAATTTAGATAATGCGAGATCTAAGTACACTAACTTGCCTTGCTGTATCTTTGAGGCATTATTTTTCATTGCCCTTGCCAGCACAGAGTTTTGGTTGGATGTTATTCTAAGATCCTTGTCTGAGGCTGTCCCAGCAGCATGTATACAAACCATTTGCAGATGACCTGCCCTTGTATCAGGTGGCTTCTTGAAACACATTGTCTATTTATAAATACATTCACCATGAAACATTTATTCTGGCCTTGCCTTTAGAAGGCATTGTGCTTACGAACTCAACTCGCAATAATTAGTTGCACTTTAGCACATCATCTGTGCAGCTTTCTGGCCTTTTTTTCATACTAGATCAAAAGAACACCTTAAAACAAGCACACTAATGCACAGCCAGCTATTATTTAGTCAATATAAGGTATACTACTCTGTTGCTTAATTTAATATTTCCCTCCATTTGTATAGTTATGGGTAAAGAGTTTTCTGAGCCATTTCATGAAGAATTTGTTTTCTGCCTGCAACAAAAATGAACAATTGTACCCAGCATTTAAACAAGAAAAACGTTCAGCAAGGGGAATGGCAGAAAGTAACTAAGAAGTAGGGCAAGTCTTATGCACGGATGGTTTGGTGGTCCGTGTGTTACAGAGTCAGGAGTGGGGGAAATCCGTCAGCACCCAGCTCTCCTCTGCCATGGGGAATTCATCTCCAGAGCTACTCAGTTAAATCTGAGGTGGCAGGATATTAAGTCTGTCACTCTTCAGTCTCATGCAGTTCTTCCCTGTAAAGTTCTTTCTTTCTTTTTTTTGTATTAAAGCCTGTTATAGACAAGTCAATAATTCTTCCCCTTGCTATGTAGCACTTAAGGATAATGGGGCTTCAGGCTCTGAGATCCTTTGACTTAGAGCATTAAAGCTCCTTTCACCTGCCAGATCTTCACAGCAAAGCACTGCTGCAATCTGGGATGCTGAGTGCTAGCCCGGCAGGACAGCTCCTTTTTCATTCTTTATGACGCCTTCTGGTCTATCAGTTATGCTTCTGTTACAAAAGGAAATGTGCAAAAATGGAAGCATTAAGAGACAGGGCTCTGCCAAGGTGTATTTGCTCCCAGTAATCTCTCAGTTGCTGATACTTGGTGTAAACCAGTTCGAGAGCCTTTTCAGAGAGTAGGGTTTGGTAGGGAAGACTGGATAATAGATACTGGATTTCCAGATGACTAGGAGGGCAAGCAGAGTCAGCAAGATTACTGAGACTTCAATAAGGTATCCAATGGGGAAGCTGTAAGTATAAGTCCCATAGTTCTAAGTCAAACAGACTTTGCTGCATCAGTGGTGGATATGATGCCTCTGCTTTAAGCCCAAATGTTGGTTATTTTTGAGGAGTGCTTTTGTCAGAAATTTAAGGAATCATTTGTTGGCAGTGTTCTAGAAGCCTACATGCAGATGAGGTTGGCGTAAAGAAATGTCCCTTTGTTCCAGAGAAGTCAGGGGACAGACTCAGAACATCTCCCTCACTTCTCCTAGAGCCAGAATTTCCCACTGGTAGATTGGCATTTGAGGGGTAAAATATTACCTTAGATTACTGTTAAAGTTGCACATATCCTTCTAGGGAAAGAAAACACATTATACAGTAATGAATAATATTATGTTATCACCAATTCTTTTAATATTGCCTTTGAGTGCCTTTGAGAGTCTGGAAAATATGACTATATTTTGATGGCTCCATGAGGTAAACAGTCTTAAATTATACCCATTAACTGGAAAGACCCAGTGAGGACAGAGACTAAGCAAAAATTTTGGTGTATACATCTTTAATTGGAAAGAACTAGGCACCCCTAGATAATATATTTATTTTAATGCTAGCCTCCTGGAAAGGCTACTTAGTCTCACATGGCCTAACATTTGAGATTCTAATGGTGTAAATTTTAATCTCAGAATGATGGAGCAGGGACCCTGTGGAACAATGGAGCAAATATTTCTGGAAAGGTGTTTTCTTTCAATACTAGTAATATTGACTAGTAATATTGTTTTGATGACAAAACATCTTACACAGTTTGAAGCCCTTTCACACACATATTCTTATAAAATGACCTGGAAAATAAGAAAAAGCAGAATGAAGAAATGATGAGAAGGTGCTCTAATGCCAGCATCTGGAGATAACTAGTGTTAATAGTTCGGTGTGCAAAAGGTAAACATTGATGAGAAAATTGAGGCATGAAGAGTTCTGGGGACGTGGTCGGGATTGAGAGGCCAACAGATATTTTTGAGCTCATTGACTGATGCGATCTGCAGACTTGGGTTACCTGATGCACAAAGATGATTCCTCCATTCTTTCTTCTTCCTCCTTACACTGTTTGGCATTCATTTTTCAAGGTCTTGTGCTTCTATGAGGGTTTCATCTCCCATCTCCTTCTCTTGCAATCCCTACGAGGGATTACCAGGCACTCCCAGGCCTTCCTGTCTCATGTAGTCATATCAGTTCAGTTCAGTTCAGTCGCTTAGTCATGTCCGACTCTTTGCGACCCCATGGACTGCAGCACACCAGGGTTCCCTGTCCATCACCAACTCCCGGAGCTGTAGTCAATATAACCTAACCTAAATTAGCTTAACTTTCCAGAAACAATGGCCATAGCCACAAACAGACAACCAGAGAATTGCTTTAATGATCTTAGAATCAGAAAACTCACTCTCGTCACACTCTGTCATCCTTTTTCCTTCCCCTCTCCCGTCTTGTCGGGCTCATCAGCCAGCAAATCATCACCACCCCTTCTCTCTGCTCTCATAGCCAGTGAGTGCTGTCCCACTTCTCTCCTTCAGCCACGGTGGGAGAGACTAGAAACATTCTCAGCGTTCTCAGTCACCTCTCCCCTCCTCCTGGGCTCAGCCCACGCGGGACTCTAGCTCTGCTCACTCAGTGTGGCCTTCCTCTCCTCCAGAACTCACTGCTTAACTTCTGTTCCTAATCCCATTCCTTCTTCCCTTGACTGTCTTTGCCTTCAGCTATCCTTCTGTGTCACTAAAGCCAGTAGCCCATTTTCAGCACTTATCCTATTTGACTGTTCTGCACCATTGGACACCATTGTTCCCCTTTAGCTCTATTTAGAAAATAACCATGTCTCTTCTATACAGGTAATTCATTATCTCAAATTTAGAATATAGAAACAGTAGTTAAAAAAACTCCCATAGGCAGAGTTCTTTCACGGCATATACATATATCAAATCATCATGTTGTACACTTTAAATAAGTTACAGTTTTGTCAATTATACCTCAATAGAGCTAGAAGGAAAAAGGATCAGTGATTGCCAGAGGGATGGGTAGATGACTAGGTGGCATACAGAGGACTTTTAGGGCAGTGAAGCTACACCGTATGATCCTATAATGGTAGATATGTGACATTATAAAGTTGTTAAAACATAGAATGTACAGCATCGATCGTGAACGCTAATGTAAACTATGGAATTTGAGTAATAATGATGAATCAGTGTGGGTTCATCAGTTGCAACAAATGTACCACTCTGGTGAGTGATGTTGATAGTGAGAGGTGTGTCACTATGTGTATGTGTGGTAGTGGAAGGTATTTGGGAACTCTGTATTTGGTCTCATTAGTTATGAACCTATTTGTTGTTTTGTTTTTTTTAAATAAAGCCTATTTTAAAAGCAAAGAAACAAACACTTCTGTAGACAAATAATTCAAGGGGAACTATTAAGCTTATAATTTTTCCAGGATTTTCCAATGTGCATAATATGTATTTGTACACCCACAGGTACTAAGACCAGTAGCACTTAATATATTAAATTTTGCCCTGTTTATAAATATTCTTCTACAGCATGATTTTAATTAGATGGATAATATTCCACTGTGCTGTGATTTACTTAATCAGCTTCCTTCAGTGTAATGTTCAGGTTGTATCCAGTACATCATTAGTATAAATAATGCTATGGCTTGATTTCTTTGGGATGTACATTGTGATGTTTTAACTGGAAAGAGACAGGCAAGTATATACATTAAAATTATGTCTTTTTAAAAGTTACTTTTAAATGCCTGTTATGAAGAGTGGTAAGCCATATGTCTGAAATGGGTAGATAATATTTAATTTTAATTAATTACTTTCATATGTCCTAGGCTGACCAGATATCTGGTTTTCACATAAGATCGGTTCTCTGCGTCCCTATTTGGAATAGCAACCACCAAATAATTGGTAAGACATTACCTAAATTGTCAAACTTCTTTTGTTAGAACAAAAATGCAATTTACTTTAAAGTATATCTATCGTTTTTTTGAATGTACCCCTTTTCATGTCCAGGACTCATCAACTTATGTTTCATAGTCTTGTGTAATCTCACAAGTGAAGACTCCTGATGAATCAACATTAAGCAGGACAATGCACAAATATTTATTCCTTTAAATAAGATCCAATCATTTTGAAGTTGGTAGGGATTTCAGAAAGCAGCTAACTGAACTCTTTTATCTTACTCTGTGGAAATTGAGGCCCAAAGAGAGAGAAAAGATTTGAATAAGGTCACAAAGTGAGTTATTAGCAGAATCCCAAATAAAACTCAGGCTTCTTAATCCTAGTACATCTATATGTTTTTACACATGGGACAAATGCAAAGGAAGTATTGTTAGACATAGACTGAAATGTGTCTTTCTGCCTCGATGGTTCCAAAATAGGTTACACTTTCCCCTGAATATGGAAATTGTGGGCCAGAGCAGTTTCCAATTTTTCTGTCCCTCCCTGCTCCTTTCCTTTCCCTCGAAAATTCATTCAGGAAAATCTCAAACCTAAAATTAAGCAAGAAGGGGTCAGTAGTTAAAGTCAAGAAGTGGGAAGACAGTAGTTGTTTAAACATAATGAAAATGTGTCTTTCTTCTAACAGATGTAAGATAACTAATACATTTGGGAACTAATATAAATTTGTCTCTTTGCTTCACCCTAAGGCTGCCTCTTAAACTCTAAGATATTGGACTTTCCAAAGGATTTAGTTTTCTATAAATATTAACACTTGAATTCTAAGAGAATTTTTTCATCAGTTTTCTTAATTTGCAGAAAATATTAGTATTTTTAACATAAAGTATATTCTAAGATTTGAGAATTTGAATCTCTAGAGCAAAGCATTAAATTACATCATGTGTCAAGTTTTAAATATATTTAAGGTTTGCTTGTTTATTTTGGCTGTGCTGTAGCATGCTGGATCTTAGTTCCCATATGAGGGAACCCCTTCCCTCTGCAGTGGAAGCATGGAATCCTAACCACTGGACCACCTTGGGAAGCCCCATAATATATTTAATGAGAAGAGAAATTCCATGAGAAACAGCTTGCATTATCTGTAGATGTCCAACGGCAATCTCACATGCAGTCTTACATTTCATTCTTAAGTATAAATATCTATTTTCTTTCACAGCTAAGACTGTAGTTTGCCTGTTACACACTAAAAGCTTTGTATTTTATTATACATGTCTTCTACCATATGATGGCATAGCTCCCTGATGGGAAGTTAGGTGTTTTTAAAAAATAAAAGCATTTAGAATTACAGTTATATATGTGTGTGTGTGTGTGTGTGTGTGTGTGTGTGTTAGGGACACAAAGGAATGTTTTCAAGATTGTTGAATTTTTCTAGTTAAACTTGTTTTCTTTGATAGTACCATGATCCCTGGGTCATGCCCAAAACATCTAGTATAATTCTGGACATGAACTTTGGAAAGAAGACCCACATAAGTTAAATTTTGTAAAACTAGTTTAGCCCCATTGGTAGCAGGCAACAAAACTAGCCTTCCTTTGAAAGTTAACTGGATCATAATTCTTAACATTTCTTGAATGTTCTCTCCATGTGGAGCAATATGCTTTACAAACATTATTCAAATGTTATTTTGTTTAATCTTCATAACCCACTGAGATAGTTAACATTTTAATCCTCATTTTACCAATGAAGAAATTCAGTGTTAAGTTAGGTAATGTGCTCACAGTAACACTACTAACAATGGAGTTGAAATTCAAACCAAGGCTGTTTAACTCCAGAGCCTATGTTCTTAATCACTATGCCATGCTGCCTCATTCAAGCACTACGCTTCAGAGAACTGAAAACATTTTAATTATATTTTTTTAAAACTTGTATATTTATATAGTTATATATGGCTTCCCAGGAGGTACAGTGGTAAAGAATCTGCCTGCCAATGCAGGAGGTGCAAGAGATGTGGGTTTGATCCCTGGGTCAGGAAGGTCCCCTGGAGAAGGAAATGGCAACTCACTCCAGTATTCTTGCCTGGAAAATTCCACAGACAAAGGAGTCTGGCAGGCTACAGTCCATGGGGCCACAAAGAGTCGGACACAACTGAGCACACACACACACACACACACACACACATGCATATATATGTATATATGTGTACACCATGATATATCAATTATTGTACACAGTCATCTTGAAAACCATTTTTTGGGAATCTGGTTAATACCTGGTAGAACTCCAGGCTTCAGTGAGACATGGTCTGGATATCAGAGCTGGAAAATGGACTGCATCCCTGTACATCTCATATCTGTTCTCACAGAGGCAGCAGGTGTTAGAGCAACCTGGGATTAAGCTGAGTGTCTGCACTTAAAGGAGGCTAGAGTCATCTTGAGAAGGAAATGGCAACCCACTCCAGTACTCTTGCCTGGAAAATCCCATGGACGGAGGAGACTGGTAGGCTACAGTCCATGGGGTCGCAAAGAGTCGGACATGACTGAGCGACTTCACTTTCAGAGTCATCTTACTGTCTGTAGGAACACGATGTCCAGTGTCAAAAAATGACCACATCTCCCAACCTCTTCTCACAGGAGTGGCTCAAGTGTTAAATAGACTCGATGGAAAACCTTTCGATGATGATGATCAACGACTTTTCGAGGTAAGAAAATAAATGTCTGAACCAGGGATTATAGCTGAGTCAGTAGTAGTCTCCTGGTTACAGCTTGCCCACACCAGGAAGGATAAATAATTATTAATGGATAATTTTTAATCATTATACTTTGACAGCATGATGAAATTTAAAGGAAGATTTAAAGAATGTATCAGTGTTTAGGTAAGATTTGATTCTCTTGTTCATGAATCAGGTTTTTTTTTTTATCCTAATTGATTGCTTTTTATGGAACTGAATTGCCTTCTTCTTCTCTCTGAAGTGTAAATCATCTTATCTTTTTCTTGTTCGTGTGTGTTCAGCCTTGAGACCTCTAACCAGGTGCACTGCCATCCCCTGTCTTCTGTTCCCAGGCTTCCATTTATTTACTCCCGTCTGCCCTCAGCTGGAGAGGCTAGCCTTGAACAGGCTTCCTGGTAGACTTTGCACCAGGAGCCAACATGAGAACCCCATGATTATTTTTCTCTAGCTGAGAATATGTCAGAACTTCTTTACTAACTGGTTCAAAATCTGAATCCTCCTCCGTCCCCTTAACATTTACCTTATGGATACAATCACTTGGTTTCTTTACCAAACTCTTTTATACCCTAGCTTTTGAAAGAGGTTGCTTTTGGTTAAATGGAATGAAATGACCAAAATCAGTTCACAACCTAAATAAAGTAAGAACACGTTTAAGTGGACTATATGTTTCTAAATGTATAAAGTTATTTCTTCACAATAACATTAAATTAATAATTTTTCTCTTGTGCAGTGTGAGAGATAAAGCTGTTACATGACAATAGTAATTAAGAATTTTATTGTACATATTTCCCTAAGGCCTACCTCTGTGTACAATAAAATTATATTTTCAGGCCCATTCCTGATGCCTGTCTGCTTTTATATTAGATTATGCCAATGAGTTATTACACTTTTTAATTAGTGAACTCTCTCTTTCCTAGGCTTTTGTCATCTTTTGTGGCCTTGGCATCAACAATACAATTATGTATGATCAAGTGAAGAAGTCATGGGCCAAGCAGTCTGTGGCTCTTGATGTAAGTGCAATATATTTATGTCAGAATTTATGCTAAAAGCTCTAATCTTTGAGCGGAAAAAGTCCTTGTTATAGAGTTTAGCTTTTCAATTTTTAATTATTTATTTATGGGGTCAAATTTTAGTGTCATAGATTTGAATTTGATGAAAGCTACAAACCCTCTCTAGAAAAATATACATGTGCGCATAGTTTTACATATAATTTCAGGGATTATAATTCAGGTATAATCACAGATCCCCTGCAGCCCAACCATATATGTTGTATAACGCATGAATGGTCAGTTGTATCTGACTCTTGGCGACCCCATAGACTGTAGCTCACCAAGCTCCTCTGTCCATGGAATTTTCCAGGTAAGAATATTGGAGTTCATTGACATTTCCTACTTTTTACCTTTTCTTTACCATTGCGTCACCTGTGTACAGTTATTATAAGCACAGATTTAAAATTTTAGGTTTACTAAAAGGGATGATCCAGAATTAATTTGTCAGGATTTAAAATGTATTAAGAATGTATTTTGAATATGTATAGATAATGTGGAAATTCACAACTTTTATTACTGTAAGAAAAAAACTCCACTGTGATAATGTGTGATGCAGATGGGGGAAACTGATCTTGTCGCCATGCAAGCCCCTCCCCGCTCCCCGCACAGACATGAGCATCCTGCTGAGAACTCAGCCCTGTTTCCTGGGCCTGTACTCCATCTCCTCTAAGACCCACTAAGTTCTAAAAGTATAGCTCTACCTTCTCTAGTTGTTTTAGGTGTAGAGTTAGGTTATTTATTTGACTTTTTTCTTGTTTCTTGAGGTAAGCCTGTGATGCTATGAACCTTCCCCTTAGCACTGCTTTTACAGTGTCCCATAGGTTTTGGGTTGTTGTGTTTTCATTTTCATTCATTTCTATGCATATTTTGATTTCTTTTTTGATTTCTTCTATGATTTGTTGGTTATTCAGAAGCATGTTATTTAGCCTCCATATGTTTGAATTTTTAATAGTTTTTTTCCTGTAATTGAGATCTAATCTTACTGCATTGTGGTCAGAAAGGATGACTGGAATGATTTCAGTTTTTTTGAATTTACCAAGGCTAGATTTATGGCCCAGGATGTGATCTATTCTGGAGAAGGTTCCATGTGCACTGTGAAATTGATTGTTTTGGGGTGAAATGTCCTACAGATATCAATTATGTCTAGCTGGTCCATTGTGTCATTTAAAGTTTGTGTTTCCTTGTTAATTTTCTGTTTAGTTGATCTATCCATAGGTGTGAGTGGGGTATTAAAGTCACCCACTATTATTGTGTTATTGTTAATTTCCCCTTTCATACTTGTTAGCAATTGCCTTACACGTTGCGGTGCTCCTATGTTGGGTGCATATATATTTATAATTGTTATATCTTCTTCTTGGATTGAACCTTTGGTCATTATGTAGTGTTCTTCTTTGTCTCTTTTCACAGCCTTTATCTTAAAGTCTATTTTATCTGATATGAGTATTGTGACTCCTGCTTTCTTTTTGTCTCCGTTTGCATGAAATATTTTTTTCCAGCCCTTCACTTTCAGTCTGTATGTGTCCCTTGTTTTGAGGTGGGTCTCTTGTAGACAGCATATATAGGGGTCTTATTTTGTATCCATTCAGCCCATCTTTGTCTTTTGATTGGGGCATTCAACCCATTTACGTTTAAGGTAGTTATTGATAAGTATGGTCCCGTTGCCATTTGCTTTGTTGTTTTGGGTTCACGGTCATACAGCCTTTCTGTGTTTCCTGTCTAGAGAAGATCCTTTAGCATTTGTTGAAGAGCTGGTTTGGTGGTGCTGAATTCTCTCAGCTTTTGCTTGTCTGTAAAGCTTTTGAATTCTGTTTGCAGACGACATGATCCTCTACATAGAAAACCCTAAAGACTCAACCAGAAAATTACTAGAGCTAATGAATATAGTAAAGTTGCAGGATATAAAATTAACACACAGAAATCCCTTGCATTCATATACACTAACAATGAGAAAACAGAAAGAGAAATTAAGGAAACAATACCATTCACCATTGCAACAAAAAGAATAAAATACTTAGGAGTATATCTACCTAAAGAAAACAAAAGACCTATACATAGAAAACTATAAACACTGATGAAAGAAATCAAAGAGGACACAAACAGATGGAGAAACATACCGTGTTCATGGATTGGAAGAATCAATATTGTCAAAATGGCTATTCTACCCAAAGCAATCTATAGATTCAATGCAATCCCTATTAAGCTACCAACGGTATTTTTCACAGAACTAGACCAAAGAATTTCACAATTTGTATGGAAATACAAAAAACCTTGAAAAGCTAAAGCAATCTTGAGAAAGAAGAATGGAATTGGAGGAATCAACCTGCCTGACTTCAGGCTCTACTACAAAGCCACAGTCATCAAGACAGTATGGTACTGGCACAAAGACAGAAATATAGATCAATGGAACAAAATAGAAAGCCCAGAGATAAATCCACATACCTATGAACACATTATCTTTGACAAAGGAGGCAAGAATATACAATGGAAAAAAGACAACCTCTTTAATAAGTGATGCTGGGAAAACTGGTCAATCACTTGTAAAAGAATGAAACTAGAACACTGTCTAACACCATACACAAAAATAAACTCAAAATGGATTAAAGATCTAACTGTAAGACCAGAAACTATAAAACTCCTAGAGGAGAACATAGGCAAAACACTCTCTGACATAAATCACAGCAAGATCCTCTATGACCCACCTCCCAGAATATTGGAAATAAAAACAAAAATAAACAAATGGGACCTAATGAAACTTAAAAGCTTTTGCACAACAAAGGAAACTATAAGCAAAGTGAAAAAACGCTCTTCAGAATGGGAGCAAATAATAGCAAACAAAGCAACAGACAAAGGATTAATCTCAAAAATATACAAGCAGCTCCTGCAGCTCAATTCCAGAAAAATAAATGACCCAATCAAAAAAATGGGCCAAAGAACTAAACAGACATTTCTCCAAAGAAGAAATACAGATGGCTAACAAACACATGAAAAGATGCTCAACATCACTCATTATCAGAGAAATGCAAATCAAAACCACAATGAGGTACCACTACACACCAGTCAGAATGGCTACTACCCAAAAGTCTACAAGCAATAAATGCTGGAGAGGGTGTGGAGAAAAGGGAACCCTCTTACACTGTTGGTGGGAATGCAAACTAGTACAGCCACTATGGAGAACAGTGTGGAGATTTCTTAAAAAACTGGAAATAGAACTGCCATATGACCCAGCAATCCCACTCCTGGGCATACACACCAAGGAAACCAGATCTGAAAGAGACACGTGTACCCCAATGTTCATCACAGCACTGTTTATAATAGCCAGGACATGGAAGCAACCTAGATGCCCATGAGTGGATGAATGGATAAGAAAGCTATGGTACATATACACAATGGAATATTACTCAGCCATTAAAAAGAATACATTTGAATCAGTTCTAATGAGGTGGATGAAACTGGAGCCCATTATACAGAGTGAAGTAAGCCAGAAAGATAAAGAACATTACAGCATACTAACACATATATGTGGAATTTAGAAAGATGGTAACGATAACCCTATATGCAGGACAGAGAAAGAGACACAGATGTATAGAACAGACTTTTGGACTCTGTGGGAGAAGGTGAGGGTGGGATGATCTGAGAGAATAGCATTGAAACAAGTATACTATCAAGGGTGAAACAGATCGCCAGCCCAGGTTGGATGCATGAGACAAGTGCTCAGGGCTGGTGCACTGAGAAGACCCAGAGGGATGGGATGGGGAGGGAGGTGGGGGGGGGCGGGGATCAGGATGGGGAACACATGTAAATCCATGGCTGATTCACGTCAATGTATGGCAAAAACCACTACAATACTGTAAAGTAATTAGCCTCCAACTAATAAAAATAAATGAAAGAAAATAAAATAAAAGTATAGCTCTAGTCTCCCCTGAATCCCAGCTTGTTTAGACCCAATTCATATTTTTTTCCAACTTCTCTTCTATAGCTATTAGCAAAGATTTTATTTATATCTATGAAATAAGTTTGGCTTCCCTGGTGGCTCATATAATAAAGAATATGCTTGCAATGTAGGAGACCCAGATTTGATCTCTAGGTTGGGAAGATCCCCTGGAGAAGGAAATGGCAACCCACTCCAAAATTCTTGCCTGGAGAATTCCATGGACAGAGGAGACTGGTGGGCTATACAGTCCTGGGGTCGCAAGAGTCAGACACGACTGAGCGACTAACCCACATGGAATAAGTAGAGCAGATAAAATGTCAGTGTCTAGATAACATACGGTACAGTATGATATAAGACACGTACAATCTTCAAAATATTCCATGTATCAAGTGAGGCATTGTTAGGAAGGGAAAACCAAGGAAGAGGGTAAATAGGGGAATCAGTGATACCTGCAGAATTCTGGTTTAAGGTTTAGAAGACTTAAAATTAATAGCCAACCATCTATGTGGGGCTTCCCTGGTACCTCAGCTGGTAAAGCAGGAGTCCCCCAGGTCAATTCCTGGGTTGGGAAGATCCCCTGGAGAAGCGAAAGGCTACCCACTCCAGTATTCTTGCCTAGAGAATCCCCATGGACATAGGAGCCTGGCAGGCTACAGTCCATGGGGTCTCAAAGAGTCAGACACTAAGTGAAGCATGACCATCTACATACTTTTCCCTTCCTAACCAGACCTTGACATCTGGAAGCAACAGGGATCTGTGTCTTTTTTTCTTTTACAACCATATTTTCAGAGTCTAGCAGGGTACTTTGGTATTTATTGAACAGTTTTGGATGAATAGATGAAGGGGAAAAAGAAGGAGGAAGGAAAGAACGGGAGGAAGGGATTTTTTGCTCTCCCTCTGAGATAGTCCAGCTTTGTTTATATGTAACATCTCTCCAGTAAGAAATAAACACAGTATCTACAGGTTGAGTTAATATACAGGTGAACTTTAAACATGCAGCCAGCAAATAAGAATCACTAGTAGAACATTAAGGTCTGTATGCAGAACCATTTTTAAATGCTAGCTCTGTCACCTGCCTCAATGGTAAGAATTAAATGAGATGATATATATGAAGATTTTAGGATGTGGTCAATAAAATTATGGCAATAGTAACAGTTTATTACTTATAATTGTATTTTTATTAGTGAGAAATTATCATGAATTGGAAGAAAGAGCAAAAGACAGGAATTTGGAACAGCAAATGTTGAGTCATGCCTCCTTCACTCTCATTGAATTCGGATCTCTAGAGAGTTACTTCATCCATTGTTTCAGAATTTCTGAGACTATATAAAGGAGGACACACTATAAACTAGCCCCACTTAAACCCTACTTCATATTGCCATGATGGAATTCTCTCTTTCTCTCTCTCTTTCACACACACACACACACACAGAATATCTCATATAAGCTCATTTTCTCACTCCTTGCCTACCTCCTAGTGGCTACTGAAGAGGGCCAAGATAACTGGGTTGAAGCATGAATGGCCATTTACCAATGAAAGCCAGCATTCTCACTGGTTCCACTGCTTTTTAAAAATTGAAATGTAGTTGATTTATAATGTTGTGTAATATACAGAAAAATGATTCAGTTATTTAGATAATCTTTTTCAGATTCTTTTCCTTTATAGGTTATCGTAACTTACTGAATGTAGTTCCTTGTACCATACAGTAGGACCTTGTTCTTTATCTATTTTGTATATAGTAGTGTGTCTATTCCTCCCCCACCCTTTCCCCTTTGGTAATCGTAAGTTTGTTTTCTATATCTGTGAGTTTATTTCTGTTTTGTAAATAAGTTCATTTGTATCGTTTTTAAACGATTCCACATAAAAGTGATATAATACTGTTAGAATAGGCAAGTAGCCAGATACGAGAAGAGAAAGGGGTCATGGACCAAATGGCAGGAAACCATACATCTTGTGAACAACGGGGATCTGTGGGCAGACAAAGAAAAACAGGAACATCCAGACTGACAGGAAACCACACATTTTGGGGTGACAAAGGTCCTGGAGGCAAAGATCTATCTGACTTACTTTGTTTTCACTGGTACCACTTCTTAATTATCTACCTAACAGACCTAGGGAACCCCACAATTCCCATTACCTAGAAAGTACTACTATCATAGTCTCCTTACCCAATAATTGATCATTTGACCCACTTGTTTGTGTGACTCAAATACCTCTTGTCCTTAGACACAAAAATTATTCCTGACACTCCCAAATTTTCAGCCCATCTCTGAGCCTTGTAACAATCTCACCTTTTAGAGGCTGATTTATTTGTGTGGACTTCTGTGTTCCGTGTGCTTTATTTGTGCCAGTGTCAAAAGTGGCATTCCCAGTCAGAATTCTGGTGTTGCCATCTTGGTTTTGTCCCTCCACTCAACCCCTACCCCACCAATCACCAAACTCTGTAATAATCAAGGGGTATCCACCTCCCTCCCTAGCCCAGGAATCCATATGCAAGAATATCTGGAAGGATTTCTTATCTCAGAACTTTATGAAGACAGTATGATGCTTTGAGAGCAACTAAACGCAAACTTTGGAATGAGATCTACATATGCTATAATATACATTAGCTTCTGAATGAATCTGTAGTTTAAAATTATGTATTTGTAAATATTATATGTGAATATGAATAGTGTAATATTTACATAAATATTTAATAGAGTTATGTGTATATATCTATGTACTTATGTCAGTGTAGTTCAATGAGGGATGTAAGGTACTTTGCAGGAAAATTTAGCAAGCCTTTTTAAGGGTAAAATAGCAATAATAACAATAATAGGGAAGAGAGAAAGAGAGAGAGGGAGACCATGAAAGCAAGTGAGAGGCCGTGTAAGCCAGGGGGACAGAACCCTGCTGGGGACAGAACAGCAGTGCTGTTCTTGTACCATCTCCCCCAGGACAGAACCTGGGCTCATCCACTCCCCTTATCCCATCGTGGCCAAGCAAAGGTTCCCACTTGGCTCGGGACAGGTTCCTCTTGTGTTGTCTCATATTTGCTTATTCTCTCCAGTTTTTATTCTTGTCCCAAGATCTGTGTCTGGGTGTGGCTTTCTCCTTTCCCCTAATCTTACTGCACTGTCTTTTTTTTTCAGTTGGTAATGAGAGGGGAAGGAAATAATCTAGGCTCCAGCCCCCAGTGACAGTATCCCCACCCCTACCGCACCTCCCCAGAGGGAGGCGCCAGAGCTCCTGGCCTGGAGCGGTCCTCTGAATACACTCCTTCCTGCTGCCCTTAAGACCTTAAGAAGGCACAATGCTCTCTTCTTTCTTGTAAAAATTCTTTCCCCAGGCACTTTAAATAAAAATACCCTTTTGGTACATCCTCGGGAAGTAAACATTCTGCAAATAAGTTCTCTGGGAAGGCTAATCCTCACAGGTGCTCCCAGAAATGTTCAGAGCTCACTAGAGGTACACTTTTAAGGCAGGGGCCCCCACTCCCATCCATTTTCCCCTGCAGAAGGAGGCTTCAGGCTTTATCCCAGTGAAAGGCAGTGCAGGGAGAAGATTTAAAGCCTTGTCTTTGGCATTAGTCTGGTTAGGATTGAATCCTGGTTTAGTAGCTGTCTATCTTGGACAAGATACTTACCCTTTCAGTCTTAGTTTTTTTCACATATGCTAAGAAAGTTGCTTTGACAGTTAAACAGTTAAATCGAGTAGGATAAAGCTGGAGAAAATAAGCAAATGTGAGACAACACAAGAAGAACGGTCCTGATTTGAGTGGGAAACCTTTGCTTGGCCACTTTGATAGGATAAGGGGAGTGGGTGAGCCCAGGTCCCAGGGGAGATGATACAAGGATAGCACTGCATGGGTTCCGTCCCCCTGGCTTGCACGCCCTCTCACTTACTCTCAGTTAAATAATGCAGGGAAAGTGTTTAAAGAGAACCTTTAGTTACAGTTAGCTATTCTATTACCCAGAGCACTCACTGTCCCTAATCAGCACTGAGTTCTGAGTCTGCTCAGCCCAAGATTTGCTGTAAAACCTTTGACTGAGGGGCTGGGCAAGAGCTGTAATTTTTTGCTTCTTTTATTACAAAGATAATTTCCAGCTTGAAGTGAGAGCTGAAAACAGGCCACTCATTTCCTGATTCCTTGACAGAATTCCCCATGTCAAAAACAGCATGTAAGTCATCCAAATTTGCACATGTCCAAAGGCAAAGCCTCTCCCAAAAGATTTGCCATACTGACAGTTTCAGCTCATTTTAGTTTAATTCACAAACGGTGAAAAATAGAACTATAAGCATACAAAATATTTTCTACTTTTCTGGCCTTTAAAAATGAAGTGACTAACACATTATCTGGATTTTGCTTAACAGGTGAATTATAAACTTTGTTTATAAGCTTTATAAATAGGTAAATTATAAATTAGTTACTTTTCTGATTGCTTTTCTTAATTGTTCATGATTTAGTTATGTAGTTCTATTATTAGACTCTTTTGTTCCTAAATATATAAAATTAATACTCTGAGGCTTTTAGAGAACAGAGATGCTCTTAAAGCTGAATAACAGAACAAAAAGAGGAATTTACCATCATGTTTAATAACTTTACTTCTGTGATCTTCATTTCCATTTTGCATGAGCAGCAGAAATTTCACAAGAAATGTACTGATGTGTGTTTACATTTTCTGACAGTAAGGATCCTATGATAAGAGTGGGAAAGCTTTACCTCTAAGTCTATAGGTAATACAGAGAAAATACAACACAGCTGTAGATATAGGATATTACTTTTTCATTTTGAACATCAAGAATTGTCCTTTGGAGTGTCTTTCATAGAGACTGCGGAAGATCCCCTGAAAGAGGGCAAGGCAACCTACTCCAGTACTCCTGCCTAGAGAATCCCACAGACAAAGGAGCCTGGCGGGGCTGCAGTCCATAGGGTCACAGAGAGTCAGACACGACTAAGCACCGGCAGAAGCACACACCTTTATGATCAAAAGAGGAAAGGAATGAAGGGCAAACAGGAAGTGTGAAAAGGGCATATGCAATCAGGAGCAGCCCCATTGATTCTCCCTCGCAAAAGCCTCTTCCATCCATTTCCTCCTTTCCAATTGCCGCAGCAGTTGGAAAGCCTCTTCCTACTTAGAGGCTTCATTGCCTCCTGACTGAGCAAATGTACTAGCCTTCTATTTGTTCTTCCTAAACCATATTTTAGATTGCATCATTCACCCACTCGCTAACCTTAAATTATTCCCAAATTACCTATCAAAGTACAAACTTCTGGCCTTTGAGGTCCCTGGAAATCAGATACCAAACAAACGTCCTGCCTCTGGCCCTCATTTCTCTTCTCAGAGTATTCTGTGCTAATTACAAAACTCAGCTACATCATAGTCTACAAATCAACCACCTGCTTCTCTGCCCTCTGATTTTTGTTCTAACATCCTCTCCACTTTATTCTGTCCCAGTTATGCCATCTCCCCTCAAAACTGTCCCATCATTCAAAGCTTGATTTACATGTAATCTTCTCTGTGTAAAGCTTCTGATCTCATGGTTATATGTTCCTCTCTTTGCCCTATATTGCAGTTAATGGCGAGTCTGTGTTTTCCTCTGTTAGAACATGTGTCCATCAAAGCATATGATCATGTCTTAGCTACCTTTTATTCCGTTTGATGTTTTATATAAATATAATGGTACTCAATACAAGTATATTGAATAAATGAAGGTGTGCAGCCATGAATTTCTCCATGAGAAATCTCCTAAGCTCCAAGAGGAGATTTCTCTCTAACTGGGTGATTGAAAATGTTAGACTCCTAAGATGCCAGCAGAATGCCATTTGATTCTTTCTCAACCCTCTTCCTTTAAAATTACTCTGCTAAATCAGTCTTCCCTACTCCAGGGTGAACTCTGGTAGATTCTACGGCTCTTCTGACATACTCAGGAGTTATACAGCCCCCCAGCTATTCCCCTTGTTTAGGATAAGAAGCCTGTGGCTAGGAGAGGATCATTTGTTGTTCAGTCGCTAAGTCGTGTCTGACTCTTTGTGACCCCATGGACTGTAGCACGACAGGCTTCCCTATCTCTCACCATCTCCCGGCGTTTGCTCAAACTCATGTCCATTGAGTCCATTGAGTCCATTGATTCGGACATGGAGAGGGTCATGTTACTCTTGTTACTGAGCCTTGTTACTCTTGAGCCTTGTTACTCTTCCTCAGTTCACTTCCTCCCCCAAGACAGATGCAGGGAGGTCAGATGAGAGGGCAAAGCCTTACTTGACAGATGCTGCCCTAATTTGGTTTCAGGGCCCTCTGTATCAGATACCAACATTCTCTTTTTATCATGAGTGGCTTTTATAAATTCTTCAGAGGACTCTTAGGAGTAGCAGCCTCCTAATGGCAGTCCCTGATATGGGTGTGCCTCTCCTGATGACTGGTTATAATCCCCCCTCAGCCCCTGGCTTCCAGGGGCCCATCCACACCCTTCTTCATGGAGATCATCTCATTCTTCCAGGAATTCCTCTTGGTCAAGGCCTATTTTTGTTTCTTATTTTTAACTGTGGTAAAATAGACACAGCATAAAATTTACTATTTTTAGTTATACAGTTCAGTGGCATAAGTACATTCATATTGTTATGCAACCATCACCATCATCCATCACCAGAACTTTTTCATCTTCCCAAAGTGAAAGTCGATGCCCATTAAACATTAACTCCTCATTTTTCCTTGCATGCAGCCCATGGCAACCACCATTCTCCTTTTCATCTACGTATTTCTCTACTCAGGGTACCTCATATAGCAAAATCTTAATTGTCCATATGCAACTGGCTTATTTCACTTATTTTCAAGATTCATCTATGTTGAAGCATATGTCCAAATTTTCTTCCTTTTTAAGGCTGACTAATATTCCACTGGTTATGGTTTTTCCAGTGGTCATGTATGGATGTGAGAGTTGGACTGTGAAGAAAGCTGAGCGCTGAAAAATTGATGCTTTTGAACTGTGGTGTTGGAGAAGACTCTTGAGAGTCCCTTGGACAGCAAGGAGATCCAACCAGTCCATCCTAAAGGAGATTAGTCCTGGGTATTCATTGGAAGGACTGATGCTGAAGCTGAAACTCCAATACTTTGGACACCTCATGCGAAGAGTTGACTCATTGGAAAAGACCCTGATGCTGGGAGGGATTGGGGGCAGGAGGAGAAGGGGATGACAGAGGATGAGATGGCTGGATGGCATCACCGACTCAATGGACATGAGTTTGAGTAAACTCCGGGAGTTGGTGATAGACAGGGAGGCCTGGCGTGCTGCGATTCATGGGGTCGCAAAGAGTCGGACATGACTGAGCAACTGAACTGAACTGAATATTCCATTATATTTGTCTATTACACGTGTTCATTCATTCATCTGTTGATAAACACTTGGGATGCTTTCAGGTCAAAGTCCTTTTAAACCTGGATATCTTTCATAGATCCATTTGATCTATGGGAAAAATCACATGTTTTCAACCATTAGATTGAAGTGCAAGTCCTCCTCAAAACACCTCTCTCTTTATGCTCACTAACTTCTGTAGTTTTTAGGTGTGAGTCAGGTACCAGTCTCTGTTCCCACACTACACTAAGGTGAAAGACACAGTAGGTCCCCCAAATGATTCTCCAGAAGGAACTCTCAAGAAACCCTAAGATATCCTCAATATGCATACTCAGTTGCTCAGTGTTGTCTGACTCTTTGCGACCCTTTGGACTATAGGTCACCAGGCTCCTCTGTCCATGGGATTCTTCAGGCAAGAATACTGGAGTGGGTTGCCATGCCCTCCTCCAGGGGATCTTCCTGATCCAGGGATGGAACCTACATCTCCCTCATTGGCAGATGGATTCTTTACCACTGAGCCATCAGGGAACCCCGTCTCCTCAATATGGGGCTCTCATAAACTGTTATCCTTTTTACACAATGCAGAGTGGGAAACAAGCGCCTTAACTTGGAGGCAGGAGAACTAGTTTGGGGCACCTTCTTTCCAAGTCCTACATAAAAGGCCTAGATGGCCTGGCACTCCCTTTAGAATGTAGTACCTATTTGTCTCAACTATAAACTCAGGCAGAAAGAGTCTCATTTAAACATCCTATTTTGTCTACCAAAATAGTTTTTTCTAGACCAGGTTACTGTCAGACCACAATCCAATGACTGCCCAAATGGTAAGTATCAACCCTGGAAAGACCCATGTTTATTTGTAGGTACAATGGATACAAGTGTGCAATTACAAAGCCAAATGGAATGCATCAACAGAAATGGAATTATTCCCACTTGTAAATTCTTTTTTACTGACAATATGATGGATTATGTAAACACTTCTTTTGGAGAAAAGAAAAAAAGAAACACAAATTACTCTCTTCAAATGGTTATGTACTAATTAGTTCCCTGTTGTGGTCACTACTACATCATTTGTTGTTCAGTTGCTCAGTTGTGTCTGACTTTTTGTGACCCCATGGACTGCAGCACACCAGGCTTCCCTGTCCTTCACCATCTCCCAGAGCTTGTCAAACTCATGTCCATTGAATCGGTGATGCCATCCAACCATCTCATCCTCTGTCATCCCATTCTCCTCCTGCTTTCAATCTTTCCCAGCATCAGGGTCTTTTCAAATGAGTTGACTTTTGCATCAGGTGACCAAAGTATTGGAGCTTTAGTTTCAGCATCAGTCCTTCCAATGAATATTCAGGGTTGAGTTCCTGTTGACTGGTTTGTGTTGACTGGTTGGATCTCCTTGCAGTCCAAGGGACTCTCAGGAGTCTCCTCCAACACCACAGTTCAAAAGCATCAATTCTTTGGTGCTCAGCCTTATTTATGGTCCAACTCTCACATCCATACATGACTACTGGAAAAACCATAGCTTTGACTAGATGGACCTTTGTCAGCAAAGTAATGTCTCTGCTTTTTCATATGCTGTCTAGGTTTGTCATAGCTTTTCCTCCAAGAAGCAAGTGTCTTTTAATTTCATGGCTGGAGTACCATCTGTAGTGGTTTTTGAGCCCCCCAAAATCAAGTCTCTCACTGTTTCCCCATCTATTTGCCATGAAGTGATAGGACCAGATGCCATGATCTTAGTTTTTGAATGTTTAATTTTAAGCCAGCTTTTTCACTCTCCTCTTTCACCTTCATCAAGAGGCTCTTTAGTTCCTCTTCCCTTTCTGCCATAAGGCTGGTGTTATCTGTGTATCTGAGGTTGTTGATATTTCTCCAGGAAATCTTGATTCCAGCTTGTGCTTCATTCAGCCTGGCATTTCTCATGATGTACGCTGCACATAAGTTAAATAAGCAGGGTCACAGTATACTGCCTTGATGTACTCCTTCCCAATTTTGAACCAGTCCATTGTTCCATGTCCGGTTCTAACTGTTGCTTCTTTACCTGCATACAGGTTTCACAGGAGGCAGGTAAGGTGGTCTGGTATTCCCATCTCTTTAAGAATTTCCCACAGTTTGTTGTGACACACACAGTCAAAGGCTTCAGCATAGTCAATGAAGCAGAAGTAGATGTTTTTCTGGAACTATCTTGCTTTTTTGATGATCCAACAGATGTTGGCAATTTGATCTCTGGTTCCCCTGCCTTTCCTAAATCCAGCTTGAACATCTGGAAGTTCATGGTTCATGTACTATTGAAGCCTCGCTTGTAGAATTTTGAGCATTACTTTTTGAACATTCTTTGGCATTGCCTTTCTTTGGGATTGGATTGAAAACTGACCTTTTCCAGTCCTGTGGCCACTGCTGAGTTTTTCAGATTTGCTGACATATTGAGTATAGCACTTTCACCTTATAAGTTACCTTAAAAAAAAAAAGATTTGGAAGCTGTTCTCTCTGAAAATTCCAGGGTCTTATTGAGTTGGTTTACCAATATAAATTTATGATCGTGCATGTGTGCTCAGCCATGTACGACTCTTTGTGACCCCATAGACTATAGCCTGCCACTCTTCTCTGTCCATTGAATTCTCCAGGCAAGAATACTGGAGTGGGTTGCCATTCCCTTCTCCAGGGGATCTTCCAGACCCAAGGACTGAAATTTTGTGTCCTGTGTCTCCTGCATTGACAGGCAAATTCTTTTTTTTTTTTCCACTTTATTTTTTAATTGAAGGATAATTGCTTTACAGAATTTTGTTGTTTTCTGTCAAACATCAACAAGAATCAGCCTTAGGTACTCCCTAGTACCTAAGACTACTCCTTAGTCCTCTTCCTCCCAAACTTCGCTCCTCAGCCTGCCTCCCATCTCCCTCCCCACCCACCCTTCTAGATTGTCACAGAGCCCCTGTGTGAGTTCCCTGAGTCATAGAGCAAGTTCCCGTTGGCTATCTCTTCTACATATGGTATTGTAAGTTTCCATGTTACTCTCTCTGTGCATCTCTCCCTCTCCCTCCTCCCCGCCCCCCATGTCCATAGGTCTGTTCTATAGGTCTGTTTCGCCACTGGTGCCCTGCAAATAAATTCATCAGTACCATCTTTCTAGAGTCCATATATATGCATCAGTATATGATATTTATATTTCTCTTTCTGACTTACTTCACTCTGTATAGTCGGTTCTAGGTTCATCTACCTTATTAGAACTGACTCAAATGAATTCCTTTTTATGGCTGAGTAATATCCCATTGTAAATATGGACCACAGTTTCTTTATCCATTCATTTGTCAATGGACATCTAGGTTGCTTCCAAGTCCTAGCTATTGTAATTAGTGCTGCAGTCAACATTGGGGTGCATGTGTCTTTTTCAGTTTTGGTTTCCTCAGAGTATATACCTAGGAGTTTTTTGCTGGGTCATATGGTGGTTTTATTCCTAGTTTTTTAAGGAATCTCTGTACCATCTTCTGCAGTAGCTGTATCAATTTACATTTCCACCAGCAATGCAAAAGAGTTCCCTTTTCTCCATACCCTCTCCCAGCATTCATTGTAGACTTTTTGATGATGGCCATTCTGATGGTGTGAGGTGATATCACACTGTAGTTTTGATTTGTATTTCTCTAATAATGAGTGATGTTGAGCATCTTTTCATGTGTTTGCTAGCTGTCTGTATGTCTTTTTTGGAGAAATGTTTGTTTAGGTCTTTTTTCCAATTTTTGATTGGGTTATTTGTTTTGTTTTGTTGTTGCTTTTTTTTTTTTTTTGGTATTGAGTTGTATGAGCTGCTTGTATATTTTGGAAATTAATTCTTTGTCAGTTGTTTCCTTTGCTATTATTTTCTCCCATTCTGCTTGTCTTTTCACCTTCTTGTGGTTTCCTTTGCTGTGCAAAAGCTTTTAAGTTTAATTAGGTTCTACTTGTTTATTTTTGTTTTTATTTCCATTATTCTAGGTGGTGGGTCATAGAAGATCTTGCTTTGATTTATGTCATCAAGTGTTCTGACTGTTTTCCTCTAAGAATTTTACAGTTTCTGGTCTTAGATTTTGGTCTTTAATCCATTTTGAGTTTATCTTTGTGTATGGCATTAGGAAGTGTTCTAATTTCATTCTTTTACATGTAGCTGTCCAGTTTTCCCAGCACCACTTATTGAAGAGGCTGTCTTTGCCCATTGTATATTCTTGCCTCTTTTGTCAAAAATAAGGTATCCATAGGTGCGTGGGTTTATCTCTGGGCTCTCTATCTTGTTCAGTAGGTCTATATTTCTGTTTTTGTGCCAGTGCCATACTGTCTTGATGACCGTAACTTTGTAGTAGGGTCTGAAGTCAGGAAGGTTGATTCCTCCAGCTCCATTCTTCTTTCTCAAGACTGCTTTGGCTTCGGGTCTTTTGTGTTTCCATATAAACTGTGATTTTTTTGTTCTAGTCTTTTGAAAAATTCCATTGGTAATTTGATAAGGATTGCATTGAATCTGTAGATTGCATTTGGTAGTATAGTCAGTTTCTACCCAGGAACATGAAATATCTCTCCATCTGTTTATGTCATCTTTGATTTCTTCCCTCAGTATCTTATAATTTTCTGTATACAGTTCTTTTGTCTCCTTAGGTAGGTTTATTCCTAGATATTTTATTCTTGAATAAATTGAATGAGATTGATTCCTTAATTTCTCTTTCTGATTTTTCATTGTTAGGGTATAGGAATGCAAGTGATTTCTGTGTATCGACCTTGTATCCTGTGACTTTGCTGAATTCAGTGATTAGCTCTAGTAATTTTCTGATAGCTTCTTTTGGGTTTTCTATGTATTTATCATGTCATCTGTGAACAGTGAGAGTTTTACTTCTTTTCTGATCTACATTCCTTTTATTACTTTTTCTTCTCCAACTGCTGTAGCTAGGACTTCCAAAACTATGTTGAATAATAGTGGTGAGAGTGGACACCCTTGTCTTGTTCCTGATCTTAGAGGGAATGCTTTTAGTTTTTCAGCATTGAGAATAATGTTTGCCGTGGGCTTATCATATATAGCCTTTACTGTGTTGAGGTAGGTTCCTTCTATGTTCATGTTTTGAAGTGTTTTTACCATAAGTGTGTGCTGAATTTTGTTGAAGGCTTTTTCTGCATCTATTCAGATAAACATGTGGTTTTTACCTTTCAATTTGTTAATATGGTGTATCATGCTGATTGATTTACATATATTGAAGAATCCTTGCGTCTCTGGAATAAACCTGACTTGATCATGGTATATGAGCTTTTTAATGTGTTGCTGAATTCTGTTTGCTAGAATTTTGTTGAGGATTTTTGCATCTATGTTCATCGGTGATATCAGCCTGTAATTTTCTTTTTGTGTGTTCTCTTTGCCTGCTTTTGGTATCAGGGTGACCGTGGCCTCATAGGATGAGTTTGGAAGTGTTCCTCCCTCTGCAATTTTTAGGAGGAGTTTCAGAAAAATAGGCATTAGCTCTTCTCTAAATGTTTGATAGAATTTCTCTGTGAAGCCCTCTGGCCCTGGGCTTTTGTTTTTGTTTTGGGGAGATTTTTTTTTTTAATTACAGTTTCTATTTCAGTGTTTGTAATTGGCTTGTTCATAATTTCTATTTCTTCCTGTTTCAGTCTTGGGAGGTTGAACTTTTCTAAGAATCTGTCCATTTCCTCTAGGTTGTCCATTTTATTAGCATATAGTTGCTCACAATATTCTCTTATGATCCTTTGTATTTCTGTGTTGTCTGTTGTAACCTCTCTTTTTTCATTTCTAACTTTGTTGATTTGATTTTTCTCCCTTTTTCTCATGATGAGTCTGGCTAGTGGTTTGTCAATTTTGTTTATCTTCTCAAAGAGCCAGCTTTTAGTTTCATTAATCTTTGCTAGTACTTCCTTCATTTCTTTTTCATTTATTTCTCCTCTGATCTTTATGATTTCTTTCCTTCTGGCAGATGAATTCTTTACCACCAGTGCCACCTGGAAAACCAAACTGTGACTTTAAAAAAATCCCTAAGAAAATAATCATGCTAAATTTCTTGTACTTCTCTGATAGCCCAGTAAAGACAAGCTAAACAGATAGTGTGAGCTTCAAATTTTCATTTGCTGCTTTCTGTTGCCCAAAGAAAGATCTCACAATGGCATACTGATTGAACTTTCGGGATATTCTAGCATAGCCCACACATTATAATAAACAGGGGTGCTTTTTAAAAATATTGGTGCCTGGACCCTTTTCTAAACTGACATATCAGAAATCTCTGAAAGTGGAGACTAAGCATATGCGTCTACAAAAAGTTCTCCATGTGATTCTGATGTACAAAGCAAGAAGCATTGATATAGAGTGATCTATTGATATTTGTGTGATAATTTCTCCAATACTTTCTTTCACAAAAGGCAACCATTATATTGGATATTAGTACTTCCTTTATAAGTATTTGTTGAAAAATTAGATTGAAGAGAGTAGGTGAATTGAAGTGAGGTTAAAGGGTGCTGTCTCCTCCCAGATCTGAATACCCATTTATTCTTTGACTCCTAATGGTTTCCATCCCCACCTCTCTTTGGAGGTATTATCTGGAAGGCTATCAGTGAACACCTGTGTTCAGTTCCCATTCTCAGTCCTTCTCTTACCTGTTCATGCTGCTGACTCTTTTCCCCCAATCACAGAAAAGAAAACCAGTCTACTATGGTAATTAACCTGTAAATGACTAGTTTATTTCATGGTCATAGGATCCAGAGCAAAGATAGATGAACCTTAAAAACAGGAAATGGGGCAGCGATTTTAGTATTACAAGGCTCATTGTGTAATTTATTAGAATTTTATAGTTTTAAATTTTTCTTTAGTAAAAGGAGAAACAGTTTCTATTCCAATGCCAAGAATAGTATTAATACTTGACATATAGTAGATACAAATATTTGCTTAATGTTATCATTTATTTATTTGTTTATGAATGAACATAATTTCATACCTAATCTTATACCTAATGGTATCTGAAGCATTTTTTTACTTACTAACAGCTCCTGTAAGCACCTGTTTTTGCAAATTTAGGACACAGACTAGTGAAATATCTATGAAAACTGTGATTGCCAGTTTATAACTTTGCACATAAAGTCCACAAATTTTGTGAAGCTGGATCTGTGGGCCATTCTTTGAGCTAGCAATGAGGAAGTATATATGTTTTGTTTCTTTTGTCTCAATAATACCTGCTATAGATTATTAGGGTCACAAAGTATTTTTTTAAATCTTCTTGTTTGGAGGCAGATCAATCATAACTCTAGCAATTTTTCTGCTTTCTATGTTTTCTACTGTATCCTCCCTTGGCTTCTATGACTCTACTTAAGTGATTCTTTCACTCTTAAATCTCTTCAGCCCTCTTCTGACTATTCTTTGAGGTTGAATCATGTGACCTATTTGCTCCTATTTTCTCTCTGTACACTTCATCCCTGAGCAATTTCAGCTACTCATTTGGCTTTAACTGAGATGACTCCCAGTATGTATTCCTAGTTCACTCTTTCTCTGTCCTTGAAGCTTCAGACTTTTATTTCCTGCTAACTCTTAGCTCTTGTTTGTACCTCCAAAATTTCAGACTTAACATATTTAACAGTTACAATCCCCATTAGAAAAAGAATATACATATATTCTTTTTTAATATATTCTTTTAATATGTATATATATTTATATTATTATTATTATTATTAATAGAATATTGAGGCACTTCCCTGGGAGTCCAGTATTTAAGATTCCTTGCTTTCAATTCAGGGGTGAGGGTTTGATCCCTGGTCAGGGAACTAAGATCTGCATGCTGTGGAGTGCAGTCACATAAATACACATTAAAAATAAATAAGTAGGGCTTTCCTGGTGGCTCAGTGTAAAGAATCCACCTGCCAATGCAAGAGACATAGGTTCGATCCCTGATCAGGGAAGATACCACACGCCACGGAGCAACTAAGCCCATGTACCGCAACTATTGAGCGGTGCTCCAGAGCCCAGGAGCCGCAACTACCGAAGCACGTGCACCTTAGAGCCAGTGTTCTGCAACAAGCCACCGCAATGCGAAACCCACACGGGGCAACCAGGGAGTGGCGCCTGCTTGCCACAACTGGAGAGAAGTCTGAGCAGCAGTGAAGACCCAGCACAGCCAAAAATAGATAAATAAATAAAAGTATAAAATGAGTAAATAAATACAATCCATCCTTTGAAAAAACAGAACAGTGATATGGTGGTTTCATTCACAGTGGTTTATCACTAACTTCTCCCTGACTTTGCACATCTAGCCATTTGCCAGGCTGTCCTTTGCTTCCTGCACCATCTCCTTCTTCACTGCTATCTCTGTAGTGCAGGTCTTTATTTCCTCTTTCCTGTATTGATGCTGCTTACTCAAGCTGATAATCCTGGCTCTAGTTTCTTATTTTCCCTGTGCATAATACTTACAATATTTGGATTTGGATTTGTCTTCCTAAATCATAATTCTGGTTGTATCTGCTCTAAAAAAAAAAAATTAGTGACTTCCCATTGCATACAAATTAGGGCTTTCAAGATCCTCCCCTATTGATGACAGTGTTTTTTTAACCTTAGTTTTCATTTCCTCCATCTAGGAAAAAAATCTCTATTATTATGTGTTTCTCAAAAATATCTTGAGATTCCCACTCTGGGTCTTTTCTGCATCTGCTTTTAAAAACCTTTCAACAGGCCTCAAATTTCACCTTTTCTTCTAATGTTTCCTGTTGTGTCCCCAATAGATGTGATTGTCCCTTTCTTTTAATCTCTTTATTTAAAAGGCTATTGTCACATGAAATCTCTGCTATGTTGGTTGATATTCAAATAGAAATATTTTGCAAAGACTAATAAAAACATAGTGCTTACCACTCAGATATTTGATAATAAAGATAAAGATTAGTCAAATTGTTTTCTTATGATTCTTCTATACTAAGTATGACCCCTATAGGATATAATTATTTCTTATCTTTTAAAATGTTTTTAAGTTAAGTTTAAATAATTTATCATTATAGAGATATAAAAAGTCTTTAGAAGAAATCAAATCAGTGGTAACCCATGGCTAGAGTTTACTACCTTTCCATTTGGGTTGACAATTTTTTCTTTCTTTTTTTTTTTTCTTTCAGCTTTTTTAAGATGTCACTGTTATACAGATTCTACTGTTACTAATGAAAACTCTGCCCTTATTTTTGTAAATGTGCTGTGTCTTTCTTTCTCATTTCTGTTAACATTTTCTTTTTGATCTTTGCTTTACAGTCATTTGGTTGTGATGTATCTAGGTGTGTTTTTCTTTGTATTTCTTTTGCTTGGGGTTCATTGAGTTTCTTGGCTCAAAGGGTTAATAGCTTTCATAAATTTTAGAAAATATTTGGCTAATATCTCTTAAAATATTTATTTTTCTTTATTCTCTCTCCTTCTGGGCCCAGTTACATGCATGGTGAATCATGTAATATTGGCCTACAGATCTCTGACACGTAATTTTTTCATTTTTTTTTCCTCTGTGCTTCAGTTTGGGAGTTTTCCATTCAGTTTTCTCAGAGTTTGCTGATTCTTTTTTCTTTCTAATCTTCTATAAAGTCATTTTCTATAAAGACTTCTATAAAGTCTTCTATAAAGTCCATTTCTGATATTTTATGGTACTATGTTGTATTAATATTGTTTGTTTCAATTCTAGACATTTTGACTTGGTTCTTTTATACACTTTAATTTCTCTGCTTGAAATATCCCAACAATTACTGTGTCTAACTTTTCCTTTAAACTTTTAACATACAGCTCTTCACAAGTTATTTTATATTTCTCATCTATTTTTCTAACATCAGGGCATCCATGAGTCTGCCTCTATTGATTGCTTCTTTTCTCAGTTAGGAATCATATTTTTCTGTTTCTTTGACTGTCTTTGTCAATATTTATTGCATACCAAACATCTTGTGTAGAAGAACAAAAGTAGATGAAGTTTTTGGTAGATACTGTTTGAGCTAAATACTATTTTTTATTGCGTTCTGTTTTTCCAGATAGGATATGAGAGCATACGTGATCGCCTTATGTCAGAGAGATCTGACATAAAGACTGCTTAGAGATCTGACAGCTAGCATGAGAAGCTGATCATTCAAATTCAGCTATCTGTAGTGCTTGGCTGAAAATAGGTGAAGTTTTTATTACCTTCAGTTTATTTCTGATTTCCAAAGAGACTGTAGAGATCTCCTTTTGCCCTTCAACCCAACTCTAACTGCTCAGGCTACACTGAGTGGGTGGCCACGTTTAGGATTTGAGTTGAAGGAGTTTGAGTTGCAGCGTAAGTTCATTTCAGTTCACTTCTGGGTTCAAGTCCATTGGGGCCTGAAACCTAATAGGAATATAAGACTTCTATTTTCCAGCTCTGCACTCACCATCACTTTCACAGGAAACTTCCCATGGAGGAGATTTCAAGCTGAGAATTGACATCCATGGCTGTTCCAGATACTTGTATGTTATGCCAGGCCACACTGTTATTAAAAACTTGGCTAGCTCTCTTCCTTTGAGCAGTCACTCTACTGAGCATAGGCTCATCCTCCTGCTGGAAGCTTTGGTCCCAGCTATGGAAGCAGCCTCTCCTCTGCATTCATTTATAAAGGACATCTCTTGACTGGAATGTAGCTCATTTGGATTTATCTATGTCCACCACTCACTCTTTGACAGCTTTAAAATGAAGTGTGAATTTTATTTTGTCTTTTGTTCTTATTGCTATAAAGGGAGTAGCAATATTTTAAGATATTGTTTATCCTATTAGGAAGTGAACATGTCTGGCCAGTTCTTTTTACTTTCCATAATTGATATCATCTGTTAGATATTAACTTTTTTTTGGTAATTTCGTATTTTGTCAGGAAGGGAGTTGAATATTTTTATAGTGTGTTTCATCAATCTTCTGCTTGAATTGTTAATATTTCTTGTGTTCTATAATTTTGATTTCATATTTCTTGCAAAAATAGATTCACAACTGAGAATTATTTCTTTGAAAGATTTGAAATTACTCTTTTTATTCAATCGCTTTTCACTTTGAAAACTCCTTTGTTTGAAATTAATGTTGTCATCTGTGTTCATATTTTTTTGTTTATTGTATTTTTAAGAATACATCTGTTCAATGAATATTTCCTATGTTCCAAGCACTTTTCTGGTCACTGGAGATAAAGCAATGAGCAAAGTAGACCTGAGGCCTTTCTTTACAGAGCTTAGAATGTGAAGTAAACAACAACCAAAAAAATCATACAAATCAGAATCTAATCAGTTGTGCTAAATTCTGTGTGGAAAAAATACAGGATATCATAATAAAATCTAGTGTGGGACATAAACTGGGGTTTTAGATAAGTCTTCTATAAAGGATATATGTTTACATTGACACTTCTTTACTTATTCCTTTATTACTTCTAGGTAATTTTGTTTTAGGCATATTTCTTATAAACTGCATACATCTGAATTTAATTTTTTACTCCATTCTGAGAATCTTTTTTTAAAAAAACAAGGGGTTTGTTTCTATGTCTATCATATTATCTCTCTGAATTTTTACTATGTTTTTCTTTTTCTGAGTTTTACTATACATATTATATTTTGCTTTATTTGTTTACTTCAGTGAAGTGAAAGTTATCATGCTCCTTTGACAAAAGCATTCTTTAATCAATATATCTCTAATTAATAAAGGCAAAACTAAAACAGTATCTTCTAATTCCCCACTATGTAGGAAAATGAATTGAATAAGTGTTTACCTGCAGTTTGCTTGTTTTTGTTCATGTATTAAAGGATTTTAATAACATTATAAATAGTAAATTGTTGCATTTACAAAATGCATTATTTTCCCAAGCAACACTACTTATATTTATTCATATTAATGTAACTATATTTCTAATATTAATTTGAACATAGATTTTGTTTGGTAATCTAATCTTGTCTATCAAACCACCCCAAACTTGTTAGCTTAAAATAACAATTTGTTTATTTCTCAGTTGAAAATACATCTTTATATGTCATCACCCCAAAAAGTTCCCCTATGCATCTTCCAAGAGACACCCCTCTCCAGAGACAATTACTGTTCTAATTTTTCCACCAGGGATTAGTTTTATCTGTTTAGAATTTCATATAAATGAAACTATACAATATGTACTCTCTTGTATAAGGCTTCTTTCAACCAGCATAATGCACTTGAGATTTACTCATGTTGAATATGTAGGTTTTTCCTTTTAATTGCTAAATAGTATTCCATTGTGGGATTATACCACAGGATTTTTTTATCCATTCTCCTGTTGATCAATACATCAGTGCTTCCAGCTTGGGGCTATATGAATTATTGCCGTGAACATTTTTGTGTACATATTTTTTGTGACATATCCTTTTCTCTTGAGCTAATACATAGTATTAGAAGGACTGGTCAAAAGGTCAGTGTATATTTAGTTTTTCTGTTTGTTTTCTTTATTCTCAACAACTCCCTAAAGAGTATCTTTTTTTAAAAAAATTATTTAATTAATTTATTTATTTGGCTGTGCCGTGCAGTTTGTGGGATCTTAATTCCCTGACAGGGATGGAACCCAGGCTCTCAGAAGTGGAAGTAAGGAGTCCTAACCACTGGATTGCCAGGGAACTTCCACTGTGCATTTAGTTTTACAAGAAATTACAAGGTTCTTTTTCAGAGTAATTGTACTATTGTAGTTTCCTACTAAGTAACTATTAAAGTTTCAGCTGTTTCACAGTCTCACCAATATTTGGGGCTATCATTGTTTTTAATTTTAGCCTTTCTAGTAGGTCTGTAATAGTATTTTATTGTGGTTTTAATTTTCACTTCTGTGATGACTAATAATGTTATATATTTTTCCTGTACTTATTTACAATTTGTTTATCCTCTCTTATGAACACTCCAAATTTTTTACCACATTTAATTGGACTATTTGTCTTTCTATTATTGAGCAGTAGGAGTTCTTTATATGTCCTAAATACCAGTGTTTGATCAGATATATGCATTGTGAATATTTTCTCCAAATCTGTACCTTGCCTATTCATTTTCTGAAAAGTGTCTTTTAAAAAAAAGGTTTATTTATTTTATTTTTTTCCGGCTCTGGTGGGTCTTTGTTGATATACGTAGGCTTAGTCTAGTTGCGGCGAATGGGGTAGCAGTGCTGCTCCACGTTGCAGCATTCAGGGGTCTCACCGTAGTGGCTTCTCATTGCAGAGCTTGGGCTCTAGGCACCCGGGCTTCAGTAGCTGCAGCGTGTAAACTCAGTATTTGTGTTCCACAGGCTTAGTTGTTCTGCAGCATATGGGATCACCCCAAACCAGGGATCAAACTGCATTGCAGGGCAGATTCTTAACCACTGGACCACCAGGGAAACACTGAAAGGCATCTTCCTTTGTCTGTGTGTCTGGTTCACTTCTGTGTGTCCAGTGACAGCACAAGACCTGGCACATGGTAGACAACCAAAAAATATTTGTTGAATGAATCCAGTAAAGTACAAGTAAAGATCACAATTAAAGTACAGTAAGAATCAATCAATCCTCAATAATCACTGCTAGTAGGATTTTTATGAAGTGCAATAGAATGATTAAAAGTGTGGGCTTTAAAATTAGACTGTTAGGATTTTCATTCTAAACACTTTCTGTGTATCTCTCAGCAAGTTACTTAACTTCTCTGTGCTTTGTTTTTCTCACTTCCAACCTTGTTGGATTTTGTAATGAAGAAAGGATATAATGCAAGTGAAATCTGTAGCACAGTGCTCATAAAAGATCAATAATAATTGTTACTTATGCTATAACATCCTCTCCTCATAGTGTTTTATTTGCAGTGATTCTGTCCCCCAAGGAAATGGCAACCCACTCCAGTACTTTTGCCTGGCGAATCCCATGGATGGAGGAGCCTGGTAGGCTACAGTCCATGGGGTTGCTAAGAGTTGGACACGACTTCACTTTCTTTTCACTTTCATGCACTGGAGAAGGAAATGGCAACCCACTCCAGTACTCTTGCCTGGAGAATCCCATGGATGGAGGAGCCTGGTAGGCTACAGTCCATGGGTCGCTAAGAGTTGGACACGACTTCACTTTCACTTTTCACTTTCATGCATTGGAGAAGGAAATAGCAACCCACTCCAGTGTTCTTGCCTGGAGAATCCCAGGGACAGAGGAGCCTGGCGGGCTGCCGTCAATGGGGCTGCACAGAGTCAGACACGACTGAAGCGACTTAGCAGCAGCAGCAGCTGCCCCCCAAGATGAAGGCTAATACTTCAAAAACAGCTGCCATTCAGTAGGTCACCTGATTAATTTTCTGGTTAGTGCAGAGCCTGGGTCTCTGAGTGAGAGCCCTGACAGCAGGGAGATGGGCAATGCTCCCCCAACCCCCATCCAGCTTCTTTCAGGCAGGGAATGCTTTATTTCAGGGGTGAAACATGGTTACGCTGCCAGGCGTTTTCCTCACTTCAGTTGCCTCTGCCTTGTAAATGGGGGAAATCCTTCCCCAGGAATCTAGCAGTGGGTTGTCAGTTTCAGTGATGATTTCTGGATATTCATTTAAGCATTTTGTGCAAAGCGGGAGACCCGACATGGAAAATCAGCCAGGTAACATTTTAAAAAATAAACTCTGTTTTTAGGACAGTTTTAGATTGGCTGAAAAATTGGAAAGATAGTACAGGGAATTTCTACATATGCTGCACTGAGTTTGCTCAGTTATCAGCATCTCATATCAATGTGGTATGTTTGTTATAGTTAATGAACTGGTATTGCTACATTACTATTAACTACAGTCCATATTATCTTCATATTTAGTTAGCCTTTACCTAATATCCTTTTTCTTTTCTAGGATCCCATTCAGAAAAACCTATTACATTTAGTTACCATGTCTCAGGCTCCTCTTGGGAAACACTTTTTCAGGCTTTCTTTTTTTGATGACTTTGATAGTTTTGATAAATACTGATCAGGTATTTTGTGAAAATGTCCCTATATTGTTATTGTAAGAGGTAAAGTGCTTTTCATCACATCATGTCAAGGTTACATACTTTGAAAATGTTAATGTGGACCTTGATCACTCGGCTGGCGTAGTGCTTGTCAGGTCTCTCCACTGTGGACTTTCTCTCCCCCCCACCTCTCCACACTGAAATCTGGGAAGGAAGTCACTATGCACAGTCACACCTAAGGAGTGGGGAGTTATGCTTGACCTCCTTGAGGAAGAAGTAGCTACATACATTATTTCAAATTGTTCCATACAGGATGTTTGTCTCATTTACCCACTTATTTATTCAATTATTTATTCATCTCAGTATGGACTCAAGGATATTTATTTTATACTTTGAGTTATAATATAATAATAAATAAACTACTGCTTTATTTATCAGATATCATTTTATACCAGAATCCAGTCATGTAACTTCTTAACGACAATGAAGAACTCATGGATATAAACAAGTGGTACTTTTCTGCAAAAACAGTCAACTGGGAAGTCTGTGGGCTTCTCCAGTAATCCTATCATCATTTAACTATTTCTGAAACACTTTAGAAAGGACAGAGGAAGAAGAGAACAAATTGCCAACATCCCCTGGATCATTGAAAAAGCAAGAGAATTCCAGAAAAACATCTATTTTGACTATGCCAAAGCCTTTGACTGCATGGATCACAATAAACTGTGGAAAATTATTAAAGAGATGGGAATACCAGACCATCTGACCTGCCTCTTGAGAAACCTGTATGCAGGTCAAGAAGCAACAGTTAGAACTGGACATGGAACAACAGACTAGTTACAAATAGGAAAAGGAGTATGTCAAGGCTGTATATTGTCACCCTGCTTATTTACCTTATATGCAGAATACATCATGAGAAACACTGGGCTGGAAGAAGCACAAGCTGGAATCAAGATTGCTGGGAGAAATATCAATAACCTCAGATATGCAGATGACTCCACCCTTATGGCAGAAAGTGAAGAGGAACTAAAGAGCCTCTTGATGAAAGTGAAAGAGGAAAGTGAAAAAGTTGGCTTAAAGCTCAACATTCAGAAATCTAAGATCATGGCATCAGGTCCCGTCACTTCATGGCAAATAGATGGGGAAACAGTGGCTGACTTTATTTTTCTGGGCTCCAAAATCACTGCAGATGGTGATTGCAGCCATGAAATTAAAAGACACTTACTCCTTGGAAGGAAAGTTATGACCAACCTAGACAGCATATTAAAAAGCAGAGACAACACTTTGTCAACAAAGGTCCGTCTAGTCAAGGCTATGGTTTTTCCAGTAGTCATGTATGGATGTGAGAGTTGGACTATAAAGAAAGCTTAGCACTGAAGAATTGATTTTCTGAACTATGGTGTTGGAGAAGACTCTTGAGAGTCCCTTGGGCTACAAGGAGATTCAACCAGTCCAACCATCTCCTTTAGGAGATCAGTTCTGCATGTTCATTGGAAGGACTGATGTTGAAGCTGAAACTCCAATACCTTGGCCACCTGATGCAAAGAGCTGACTCATTTGAAAAGACCCTGATGCTGGGAAAGATTGAAGGCAGAAAGAGAAGGGGACTACAGAAAAGGATGAGATGGCTGGATGGTATCACCAACTCGATGGGCATGAGTTTGAGTGAACTCCGGGAGTTGGTGATAGACAGGGAGGCCTGGTGTGCTGTGGTTCATGGGGTCGCAAAGAGTTAGACACGACTGAGTGACTGAACTGAACTGAAACACTTTAATGGAAACAGTGAGGTTTTGCAAGAAGTAATTATTATTATAATGAGTGGATTACCTGTTATGTGCCAAGAACTCACTTAACCCTGAGGTATATACATCCAAACCTCATACAGTACATACTTTTTAATGTCTCACCAAAGCAACATGGCCTAGACAACATGTAAATTTCTTAAGCCATGGTACAATACTTCAAGTAATTTCAGTGTAGTAGAGGAGAGAGACAGGTGACAGAGTGGTTGTCATACAGGGTGATGAGTTCTAGCAGAGGTTTAAAAGCTTGAAGGGAGTATATCTAAGGCAGAGAGTTCAGCTGTTGCTGCTTTGCAGAGAAGGTAACTTCTGAGTGACAGGTGTCAAGGAGCTCTACAGTTTTGAAAGACAGGAGCACTCCAGGCAGAAGGAGGCCTGTGGCAGAAGCAGGGAGGGCTGAGGTGATGCTGTGCAGGCTGTCTCAGTTCACCCCTGGACAGAGGCAGGGCCTGAGGCTGCAGAAGTAGCAGGGACCGGATCACCAAGATGCCTGTGTTGCTGGAAGGAACTGGAACTTGGTTGTGAAGGCTGTGGAGAGTCGCTGGAGGAGTTTCAGCAAGAGAGAAACATGATCAGCTTGACGTTTCAGAGGGATTATTCTGGCATATCATTCTGGCATCTACAAGAGAAAATTCATCTCAGTACTTCATAGTCATCATACTTTGTTTTTTTAATGGAAAGTTGACCATGTTTTCATTTTATTTTCTGTTCAGTGATATTTGGTGGTTTTCCAAAATCAAATCCATGTCCAAATGATTTGCCATCTCTGTTGTCTCAGGAACGTGCTTTGGAATCCTGGACAAGAGTTCCCAGACAGCAGGATGTTTGCATAGTCCCCATGCATGGTAACTTGTTCTGGCTTATTTGCTTAAACATTTTTTCTTTCATTAATTTACATTCTTACTCTTTCTCCTCCTTTTGTTGTTATTCTTTGGTACTTTTTATAATACCAAATGTCAGGCACTCTATTAAGTTATATGTGCATTTCATTTAGCCTTCACCAAATACTCATCTCATTTAACCTTCAGCAAAGCAGTATGAAGGAGACAGTATCATTGTGTGCATGCACAGTCGTGTCCGACTTTTTGTGACCCTATGGACTATAGCAAGCCAGACTCCTCTGTCCATGGAATTTTCCAGGCAAGAATACTAGAGTGGAAATTGCCATTTCCTCCTCCAAGGAATCTTTCCCACCCAGGGATCGAACCTGAATCTCCTGCATTGGCAGGTAGATTCTTTACCACTGTGTCATCAGGGAAGCTGAGACAATTTGGCATTACTATTTGGCAAATGAGCAAACTGGGGTTCAGGAAGATTTAGAATCTTGCCGAGAGAGGTTTTATGGCTTGCTTTGCACCACTGGAAGTGGAGCCAGGGTGCAAGCTCAAGTCTGTTTCAAGGGGCCACACTGTGCAGACTGTGCCTCCAGCTGTCCTTCAGGGGCTGTCCCGTCAACTGCAGGACTGCGTTTACCACTGGAGCTTTTGACCTGCCTGGAGCTTTTGATGGGGGTGGGAAGAGAGTCAGAGTCAAGGGCCTCTTCACGGGTTAAGGGACAAATAATGAAGAAGAGCCAGTTGATCTACAAGCTCAAGTTGAATAAAGCACCTTGGAAATGAATTGTCCTCCTCCTCTTTTGCTTCACTGAAAGTTACGACTTTTATTGGTCAGTAGGGAAACTGTTCCTTTCTGTCCTACAGCGCAGATTCTAGGAGTGATAGCCTGGGTCTACGCTGAGCACCAAACACCGTCTTTAATTCCGTCTCGACAGAAGCAGATGCTGAGCCGGGTCAGTTGGCACGGGTTACTCCTCAGTGGGAGAACTGCGTTCTGCAGAGGGGCAGCCCTGCCCTAGGGCCTGCTTCTCTAGTGACATGCTGGCCTGTGAACCCAAGCTGAGTAAGAAACTGACCTTCACTCAGGATCTGACTCAGGATCTGGGTGCTGAGTGTCTTGGTAGTGCTGTAGTCCAGGGAGCAGAAAGGGGCTGCCGCTTTCAAAAGGTGGTAAATCACACCCAGAAATCACCCCCTGGCCCCAAGCCCACAAAGCCTCCCTCCTCTCCACAACCCACCAGCTCCCTGCACTGTGCTCAATGTGTACACGTGTGACCCTCCCAGCCCACATGGTCCAGCCCCTGTCCACAGCCCGGCAAATAGCCCCCACCCGGAGCTGTACTCAGAGGACGCCACATCTGGGGAAGAAGCCCATGCAGGTCCTGGCAGTGGGCTGGGGCCTGTGGGGTGCCTGGGGGACATTCTGGAATGCCTGGAGTTTAGTCTGGGTGATGCCAAGTATCTCCTACATAGTCTGAGTGGACCTGTCCTCTGGACCCCAGGGACTTTCCTCCCCAGGAGGGTGGACCACAGCCCAGGAGCACCAGAGCTGAGCCCTTCACTGCATAGCGCAGACTTGGACGGCCAGGGTCTCCAGCAAGACTGTTGTATAAGCGTCACAAAGAGGAAGACAGAGCCTGAGCACTCCCCTGGTTCTTTTTTCCAGATTCCACAGACCTTGATCCCCACTTCTACTGTCCTGGTCCAGCTGCTGTTCTCTCTCTCCCATCCACTCTTGTCTACCTCCAATCCGTCCTGTATAGCAACTGGGATCATGTTCTACATGTAATGAAAATCTGCTTTTCTTAGTTTAGGAATAGGCAAAACTACATAATATACCGAGGGAAAAAACGCCTTGAAAGTAGGGGTGGTGGTCACATCTGGAGTGGAATATAATTGCAGAAGAGTGCATAAAGGGCTGCCCAGGTCACAGTCAATCTCTTACCCCAAACTCCTCCGTGTCTTCCCACTGAGGACAATAAAAATCCTTTATTAACTTGGAAAGCTCTGGATGGCCTGGCCTCTACCCAGCCCTCCCTCCTCACCTCAGGTCTCCCCTGCCTCACCCACATTGCCCTCCAGGCAACTTCACCTTCCACCCAAAATACCTTCCCTCTGCCTCTTGCCCTGGCTAGCTCCATTCTATTTTCTGGGTTTGGCTTAAAGTACCATCTCAGAGGAGTCCATAACCCACTTTCCTGCCACCTTCCCGCACTCTGCCCACCCCCCGTTGTCTCTCTCAGCATTTTGCTAGTTGACTTTATAGACATTATTTCAGTGCACATGTTTGCCTGTTTAGTGTATATCTCTACTGCTCAAGCAGAAGTTCCATTAAGACAGGGACCATGTGCAGAGTGCTTGGTGCAAATCAGCTCCTCAGTAGATATTTTTTTTTAATTTATCTTATTGAAACATAGTTGATTTACAATGTTGTGTTCATTTCTGCTGCACGGCAGTGATCCAGTTATACACACACATATGTATTCTTCTTTATATTCTTTTCCATTATGGTTTATTACAGGATATTGAATATAGCTCCTTGTGTTATACAGTAGGACCTTTTTGTTTATCCATTCTATATACAACAGTTTACATCTGCTAATCCCAAACCCTGAATCCATCCTTCCCACACCCTCCTTCCCCCTTGGAAGCCACAAGTCTGTTCTTTGTGTGTGTGTATCTGCTCCTGTTTTTGTAGATACGTTCCATTTGGTTCATATTTTAGATTCCACACATTAAGTGATATGGCATTTTTCTTTCTCTTTCTGACTTACTTCAGTTAGTATTCATATGATAATAGCATCATTTCATTCTTTTTTATAACTGAGTATTCCACTGTATATATATACCACATCTTCTTTTTCCACTTACCTGCTTATGGACATTTAGTTTGTTTCCATGTCTTGGCTATTGTGAATAGTGCTATTAAAAGTGTAAGATGCATGTATCTTTTGAATTATTGGTTTTTTTCTGGATATATGCCCAGGAGTGAGATTGCTGGATTATATAGCAACTCTTTTTTGTGGGTTTTTGAAGGAAACTCCATACTGTTTTCCACAGTGGCTGCAACAATTTATATTCCCATCAGTAGTGTCAGATGGTTCCCTGTTCTCCACACCCTCTCCAGTGTTTATTATTTATAGACTTTTTTATTATGATGGCCAATATGACTGGTGTGAAGGGATGCCTCATGGTGGTTTTGATTTATATTTCTCAACTAATTAGTGATGTACTCTGCATAGAACTTAAATAAGCAGGGTGACAATATACAGTCTTGACGTACTCCTTTCCTGATTTGGAACCAGTCTGTTGTTCCATGTCCAGTTCTAACTGTTGCTTCCTGACCTGCATACAGATTTCTCAAGAGGCAGGTCAGGTGGTCTGGAGTTCCCATCTCTCAGAATTTTCCACAGTTTATTGTGATCCACACAGTCAAAGGCTTTGCCATACTCAATAAAGCAGAAATAGATGTTTTTCTGGAACTCTCTTGCTTTTTCGATGATCCAGCGGATGTTGGCAATTTGATCTCTGGTTCCTCTGCCTTTCCTAAAACCAGCTTGAACATCTGGAACTTCACGGTTCACGTATTGCTGAAGCCTGTCTTGGAGAATTTTGAGCATTACTTTACTAGCGTGTGAGATGAGTACAATTATGCAGTAATCTGAGCATTCTTTGGCATTGTCTTTCTTTGGGATTGGAGTGAAAACTGACCTTTTCCAGTCCTGTGGCCACTGCTGAGTTTTACAAATTTGCTAACATATTGAGTGCAGCACTTTCACAGCATCATCTTTTAGGATTTAAAATAGCTCAACTGGAATTCCATCACCTCCGCTAGCTTTGTTCATAGTGATGCTTCCTAAGGTCCACTTGATTTCACATTCCAGGATGTCTGGCTCTAGGTGAGTGGTCACAGCATCTGATTCCAAATCAGGAAAGGAGTATGTCAAGGCTGTATATTGTCACCCTGCTTATTTAGCTTCTATGCAGAGTACATCTTGAGAAACGCTGCGCTGGGTGAAGCACGAGCTGGAATCAAAATTGCTGGGAGAAATATCAATAACCTCAGATATGCAGATGACACCACCCTTATGGCAGAAAGCAAAGAGGAACTAAAGAGCCTCTTGATGAAAGTGAAAGACGAGAGTAAAAAGTTTGGCTTAAATCTCAACATTCAGAAAACTAAGATTATGGCATCCGGGCCCATCACTTCATGGCAAATAGATGGGGAAACAGTGGAAACAGTGGCTGACTTTATTTTGGGGGGCGCTTCAAAATCGCTGCAGATGGTGACTGCAGCCATGAAATTAAAAGACACTTTCTCCTTGGAAGGAAAGTTATGACCAACCTAGATAGCATATTAAAAAGCAGAGACATTACTTTGCCAACAAACGTCCATCTCATCAAGGCTATGGTTTTTCCAGTAGTCATGTATGGATGTGAGAGTTGGACTGTAAAGAAAGCTGAGCACCAAAGAATTGATGCTTTTAAACTGGGGTGTTGGAGAAGATTCTTGAGAGTCCCTTGGACTTCAAGGAGATTCAACCAGTCCATCCTAGGGGAGATCAGTCCTGGGTGTTCATTGGAAGGATTGATTTTGAAACTGAAACTCCAATCCTTTGGCCACCTCATGCAAAGAGATGACTCATTGGAAAAGACCCTGATGCTGGGAAAGATTGAGGGCAGGAGGAGAAGGGGACAGCAGAGGATGAGATGGTTGGATGGCATCACCGACTGAATGGACATGAGTTTGAGTAAACTCTGGGAGTTGGTGATGGACAGGGAGGCCTGGCGTGCTGCAGTTCATCGGGTCGCCAAGAGTCGGATACAACTGAGCAACTGAATTGAACTGAACTGAACTAATTAGTGATGATGAGCTTGTTTTCAAGTGCATTTTGGCCATCTGTATGTCTTCCTTAGAGAAATGTCTACTTAGGTCTTCTGCCCATTTTTTTGATTGAGTTATTTGGGTTTTTTGTTATTGAGTTGTATGAGCTGTTTGTATATTTTGAAAATTAAGCCCTGTCAGTCACATCATTTGCAAATATTTTCTTCCAGTCTTTTCATTTTGTTTACGGTTTTCTTTGCTGTGCAAAAGCTTATAACTTTGATTAGGTCAAACATTTGTTTATTTTTGTTTTTATTTCTATTGCTTTGGGAGACTGATCTAAGAAAATGTTGGTAACATTTATGCCAGAGAATGTTTTGCAAGTCCTTAATAGATACTTCTTGATTGAATGGCTCATGATTTAGATACTCAACTGCTTGTATACTATTTCCTGACTTACTCCCTCAGAGCTAATCTTATCTCTGTATCCACCAACCTTGCCCAGACAGCTTGAAAACTGCCCTTTTTCACTCTTACTTTTGGACTTCTCTTTCCTCCATGGCAACTGTTTGCCCTTGTGGCCCCAGTCAGTTTGACAGTGGCCCAAACTAGGCCTCGTCCCTTCTTACCCCTTTTACTCCAGGGGCAGCTTCAAGCAAAACCACACTGCTTCCAACGTAAAGTTCTCTATGGTGTTCCTGCAGAGTCAATGCAAATAATCAAGGTATTTCTTCTCAGATCATCAACCATGGTAGTCTTGTTGATTATGCAAAAACCATGAGGGGAGAGGTACAGAAAATAAATATGTATTCAATAACAAGCTACTTTGAAATGTGGCATTAAGTGAAATCAGATCTGGCATTAAAAAACATCAGTTCCAAATATTTAAATTATAGATTTGAAAAAGCATTGACACATATTATAGTTGTTTTAGAAACAGAAATAACCAATCCAAGTTGTTCAATTAGTCCAAAAGAAGGCTATGTTCTCTTCTTTTGCTATTAACAAGTAAGAAAACAAGTAAGCAATGAGTTCATTAGAAAAGCACTTGTGAAATATTAATACTGTTAATCACCTACATGATTAAAAAAACAGCCTCACTTTCACACATAATGTGGGGAGTCATGCAATTGTGAGAAAGGAACATTTATTTTGAAACAGTTGTAAATTATAGTGTAATATGCATATGTATAGAACTATATTAAATTACAGTAAGAATTAATCCAAAAAAGAGTTCTGAATTTAAGTGTTAATGGCTGAGATCTTTTATGAGAAACAACTAAAAACTTTTTAAAAATTAGAATTATTGCCACATGCAACTTTTTGGAAAGAAATAGACTATTTCTTTCACCCTAACGACATTGAAGTGATTGAAATCGGTAGCTAAGCAGTTCCTAAAAGCTATGGAACTGAATTAACCCAATAATAACCTTTCGTTATAATAATTTTCTTCTATGGGTATCACAATGTATTTAGTCAAATCAGCAATGTTTAATGACCATATGCTACATGTACTATAATATGTTAAATATAAAGAGTGTAATAAGGTTATACCATAATCCCACTTATTTGAAGATCCTGTGTATCACACATAACTCTTTGAAATACAGAAGAGAATCAGGAAAGAAGCAAAAATTAAAAAGCACTGTAAAATTCATATGCTGTGGTTCATATATTGGATTCATTTGCCCTGATTTCAAAAACAATTCTAATTCTACTTGCGGTTTGACTGACTGAACCATTGTGGTAGTCTTTAGAGCCCATCACCTGCCGAGCCTTCTGGAGGGCTATACCTTCCACTCCCCTGAAGTTAGATAGAGCCATGGGACTTTGTCCAGCTAGTGAAATGTGAGTGGGATATGCAGGTATTCCCTGCTTTTTACTGATAGGTAAACTGAGACTCAGCGAGTTTAGATAATTAAGGGCTAGTGGACCAGGATTATGAGCCCAGGTCATCTAAGTCCAGCGTCCCTGTGTTCAACCAACAAGCTATGCTGCTTCCCAATGCTGGTGTACTAAGTGACCACAAATTAGGAAGATGAAACTACTAAATGGAAGAAAATGACCTGCTGTAAGAATGCTATAGATAATTCATAAAGCAATTAATCTACATAAGCAAAATCAAGTACTACTACTGACCCCAATAGACAGGGAGAAAATGAAGTCATTCTCTAAACCAGTGCCATACGGGGGATAAATTCTGATTTCTGGGCCCAGAAATGTCAAAGAGTTGACTCACATGATGACATAATTTTAAGCAAGATCTTTACCAAATTGCTTGCATAAGCCCAAGTGTTCTAAATAAATCCAACAAAACTAATTTCATGGCGTTTTTATCTCCATTGTCAATGGAATTCAGAAGTATAAAGAAATACAGTCTGAAAACCAACTAGCAAAATAAAACTAAAGAAACATTTCTAAGCATCTTAAAGCTATTCAAATCACACTGGGATTTGGGAGAAGACCCAAACCACTTTATTTCTTTCATTTCTGCTCACTCCTCCCCTCTAATCTAGACATTTTAAACCTAGAATCCATCGATGGGAATCAGAACAGTGGTTCTCACAGTGTAGTTCCCAGACAAGCAGCATCAACCTCACCTGGGAACTTGTTAGAAGTGCAGCTTTTAAGGTCCCACCTTAGCTGCACTGAACCAGGAATTCTGGAGGCAGACATCTCTGTTCTGATGCATGTTAACGTTTGTGACCCACTGAGCTAATGAATGAGAATTTCTGAAGTGTAAGAATGTAGGCGAAAAATTATCTAACTTTGGCATTAGGATTCCATGGGAAGATTCTTGACAAGCCCTCCCAGGATAGTAAATATACGAGGGAATAAATTTTGACTGCCTCCAACAACCAGAGGGTTTGGAAAACCGTTCTCAATGATAAAGGAATAGAATGTTATTATTTTACATTTGAAATGGAGAAATAGGGGAGAAAAGGTGAAAAGGAAGGTTATATTGGAGAGAGCTCCTGCTGTTGCTGTTCAGTCGCTAAGTCATGTCAGACTCTTTGTAATCCCGTGGACTGCAGCATGCCACACTTCCCGGTCCTTCACTATTTCCCTGAGTTTGCTGAAACTCATGTCCATTGAGTCAGTGATGCAATCTAACCATGCCATCTTCTGCCACCCCCTCCTCCTCCTGCCCTCAATCTTTTCTAGCATCAGGGTCTTTCCAAATGAGTCAGCTCTTTGCATTATGTGGCCAAAATGTTGGAGCTTCAGCTTCAACATCAGTACTTCCAATGAATATTCAGGGTTGATTTCCTTTAGGGTTGACTTAATTTGATCTCCTTGCTGTTCTAGGGACTCTCAAGAGTCTTCTCTAGCACCACAGTTCAAAAGCATCAATTCTTCAGTGCTCAGCCTTCTTGATGGTCCAACTCTTACATCCATACACAACTATACGGACCTCTGTCGGCAGTGACATCTCTACTTTTGTAATGTGCTGTATAACTTTGTCATAGCTTTTCTGCCAAGGAGCAAGTGTCTTTTAATTTTGTGGCTGCAATCACTGTCCACAGTGATTTTGGAGCTCAAGAAAAAAATATGCTACTGTTTCTGCTTTTCACCCATCTATTTGCCATAAAGTGATGGGACCGGATGCCATGTAGTGTTTTGAATGTTCAGTTTTAAGCCAGCTTTTTCACTCTCCTCTTTCACCCTCATCAAGAGGCTCTTTAGTTACTCTTCACTTTCTGCCATTGTGGTATCATCTGCATATCTGAGATTATAGATATTTCTCCCAGCAGTCTTGATTCCAGCTTGTGATTCATCCAGCTGGGTACTTCGCATGATGTACTCTGCATACAACTCCTGCTGAGCTCTTCCTTGAAAATGAAGTGAAAGTGTTAGTTGCTCAGTCATGTCCAACTCTTTGGGACTCCATGGACTGTAGCCTACCAGGCTCCTCTGTCCATGGGATTCTCCAGGCAAGAATACTGGAGTGGGAAGATCCAAGGGATCTTCCTGACCCAGGGATTGAACCCAGGTCTCCTGTATTGCAGGCAGATTCTTTACCATCTGAGTCACCTTAAGCCTCAACAAAGCACTGTATGAAGCACAGTGCTTCATATAACTACCAGCATTCAGATAAAACTGAGGCCTCCAATTTCCTCATAGCTCAATCGGGAAAGAATCTGCCTGCAATGCAGGAGACCCAGGTTTGATTCCTGGGTCAGGAAGATCCCCTGGAGAAGGAAATGGCAACCCACTGCAGTATTCTTGCCTGGAGAATCCTACGGACAGAGGAGCCTGGCAGGCTACAGTCCATGGGATCACAAGAGTCAGACACAACTTGGTGACAAAACCACCACCAATAAAATCTATTTGCCAGGATAGGAAAAAGAAGACCAAAATATCTATCACAATGATTTACACATAGTAGGCACACAATACATATATGCTGATGCGAACTACGAGTGTGACCCTTCTTTCCTGCAGATAGTAGTTAAAAGGCAGCTGAACTGACGTCATTATGACAATTGACTGTTTTGTTTATTACCCTAGATTCTGCAGGAATCTTTTATTCTGCTTTAAATTCCAAAAGATTTCGTCTTTTTTAGAATATTAAAAATATGTTTTATGACAGATATAGTCCAAAGGCTGTGATAACGGGTCACTCAGCAGACACAGTTATTTGAAGTTATCTTTCTGAACATTTTATTCCATTAAACAGCAGACACTTTCTTAAATATTTAATAGTAGAACCTGATGATTTCTCAGTTTCCCTGAATTCGTTCAGTTGCAGGGTATTTGAAGCCTATCATCCTCTTGTTAAGAAATTCTAGAGAATGGCTCTTTACTCAGCTAGCCCTTCTATCAAGTCACCCCAAGTAAATTGGCTTTTCATTCCTTGTGGTTTGCCACCTTTGGCAGAGGCCTGCTGCTGATCACAAAGTTTCTTTACTTCTTCCGAGCTCATCAGTATAAAGTATTTGCGATTTTCCTGCAGGCCACCTTCACTCTGATACCAGTTTTTTTCAAATGCCACCAAGTGCCGCCTTGCCTCCTGAACTGTAAACACATGAGTAAATATTCAGGCCTCCCGAGACAGCCCATCTGGGTCCTCAGCAAGGTCTGCGTTCCTGCTCCCTGTGAAGTGGTTCTTTATGTTTGTATTTCTGGCAGCCAGCATTTGCAATGGTTCATTTCTCATTCCAGGAGCAAATGGCTTCCTAGATCCGCAATAAATTAACATTCAGTACTCTCTTGTCAGAGATTTGCCCTCCGCTACTTAGGGGCAGTTCCTGGGATTGCAAGGCAAGCATTTGGCTCTGGTCTTGAACCGCATATGGCAGAGGGCAAGGCTTGCTACAGTGGTCCTATTGCATAGCTCTGCTCATTGTTTTTCTTTTGAAATATAGTTAACTGTCTTTTCCTGCTGTGGAAACACGACACAAAAACATGGCTTCTTTAGTCTGTTGTGCATGGGTCTAACAGTAGCTTTCTTTTACATTTTCTTGCCGCTGTTTCTTTGTTTTGCTAGGAGCAAGTTCAATCCAAAAGATAATTAAAGTTGGTAGGGTTTTGCAAATAGTGATTTATTTTTGGAACTATAGAGATTTCTTCAGTCAGAGCTCACCAATGAAACTGAGTCACTAGATTTTACTTTAAAATATTTTCAAAATTAATACAGCTACAAAAGATAAAGCTATCAGGAATAGACATTTTCTTGTGAAAGTTTAATGTTTGTTAAGTGCTCTGTGGGTCAGCTCTTTACTTTTGTAAGTAAACTTTATACAAATTCGATTTAGCTGTCAAAAAAATCTTGTGAGTGTGTATGTAATGGCTAAACTCTCATAAACTAACAATGTTCTTCATAGAGAAAGTGTACATATAAGATTTGCAAATGCTTCTTTCTTCAAAACCATTACAGTACATTCATTTAAACCTTTTTTATTCTATCAAATATATTATTACTCAGAAATAAATAGTATCTCTAGCTCCTTGGTATGAAATAAATAGCTTAAGGGATTCTTTTAAAGTTAATGTGCTCTAGAAACATGGAGGAAACCTTAACTTATCCAAAAGGGTTTCACAACAATAGTAGCTTAAAAAATAAATTCTTTAACTTGTTTTTTAATTCTCTACCACAGAAACTTGCATGATTTTTAGTCATCAGCTGTGCCATATGGTCACACCTGCATGTGCACACACACACACACACACACACACAATGATTGTCTTTGGAATATTGGTTATGCTACAAGTAATCAGGAATTACTTTGATCTGATTATAGTTCTTTCAATGGCATCCATAGGTTAGTCTCAGATCTTAGATTAGTGAGGTTATTTGATTTTGCTGAAAATACTCTAGACTTGAGATATTTGCTAGGTTTGCCAGATAAAATACTGGGAAGAAAAAGTCACTGGGAGGGGTTGAGTGAGGAATATGAAAAAATTTTGGAATGTGGCTTAAAGTTTTCCATATTTGTTTCCAGACTTTTTAATTTCAAGAGAGGAGAAGTAAGGTTACTGGGTAAAAACAGAAAGACAACCAGTTAAATTTGAACTTTAGATCAACAACAAATAATATTCTCAGTATAACTATGTCTCAAATAGTGCAGATATTAGTGATTTATCTGAAATTCAAATTCAACGGGGTCTCCTGTATTTTTATTTCTTAAAACTGGCAACCCTACCTACACTGTTTAGTTTATGCTCTAAGACATATCATGATTTTGTTGAGGAAAAGACATAAATTAAGGCCACTCAAATACAAGCAGAGAAGCATATGAGAAATAGATTCTTTTCTTTTAAGATTATTTTCTATTGCATGATTCATTAAATATTTGCTGAGTGCCAACTAAGTATCAGGCATTCTTCTAGGGACAGGGTATCCATTGGCAACCAAAACCAGATCTGATCCTTGCCTTCATGGTGCTTGCAGTCTAGAGGGGGAGGCAGGTGACAGACAAGCTAACACATAACTCCAACTGTGATAAGTGGTGTGAAGAAAACAGCCTATGAATACAGAGTAATGGTGAGTGAGGTGGTTTCTCAAGGCACTGATTGAAGACCTTATTGAAGAGGTAACATTTAACCTAATTTCAGAAGGATGAAAATATCAACCAGGAGATAAGGGCAAGTAAGGCTGTAAGATGGAAAAGAGCTTGGTATATAGAAAACTCAAAAGGAGGCGAGCATGTCCAGAGAATATATAGAAGAGAGTGCAGTGCATGCAGTGTGATTTGAGAGGGCGCCAGGGGCCACATCGCAAGGACCTGTCAGGTCACTGTCTGGGAATTGGATGTTATTCTAAATGTAACTGGAGTCACTGATGACTGATGAGTTTTCAGCTGGAGGATAGCAAGATCGGATTTATATTTCTTAGGTATCACTCTGGCTGATGTATGCCAAAGAGAACAGAAGGGGTCAGGGTAGAAAGATTATTGTCAGGGCCCAGGTAGGAGAGGATGGCGAACTGGACCTGGGTAGTGGTGGTGAAACTGAAAAGAGTCAGGATACAGGAGTGGAAGTGACATATTGTTCTGCTGGATTCAGTGTGAGGGAAAGAGGGAGGGAAAAAAAAATCAAGGATCACCCTCAGGTTTTTCTACTTTAAATAATTGATTGGATGAAGTTTCATCATGTTGCTGGGAAGACTGGAAGAAAAAGAGATTGGTGACATCCATTTCCCCTGGCTCCTGTAGCAAGTTAGCACAAACTTTGTGGGTTAAAACAACAGACAGAACTTTATTATCTTGAAGTTGTGGAGGTCAGAAGTCTGAAACGGCTCTCCTTGAGCTAACATCAAAGTGTGAGTAGGATGTGTTTCTCCTAGGGGAGGCTCTTGGGGACAGTCTGTTTCCTTGCCTTTTCTAGTTTCTAGAGGCTTCCTGCATTTGTGGGCTCATGTCTCCCTTCCGTCTTTAGAGTTAGCAATGGAGCATTGATATTTCTCATGTCACATCACTGGTTCTGACTCTCCTGCTTTCTCCTTTGACTCCTGTGACTACATTATGTTCACCTAGATAATCCAGGATCATCTTCCTATCTACAGGTTAGCTGATAAGCATCCTTAAATCCACTGGCACATAAATTCCCCCTTGCCATGTAACATAAATATGTGCACGTTTCAGGGACTGGGATGTGGACATCATGAGGGGACGAGGAGCATCATTCTGTCTACTACGATGGGAAAATCAGGGGACATGTTTAGGTGTGTTAAGTTTGAGATGCTACCGAGTCAACCAAGTTGGAAGTTAGTGACGTAAACAGCAGGATATGTGAGTTTGAAGCTCAAGGAGAGATTAGGGCTAAATTTGAAAGTTGTCAACCTACAGATGATATATAAGGTCACGAGCATATGTGACATCACTGAAGAAGAGACTGAGTAAATGTTTCCATTTAGAGTTCAAATAGAGGAGGCAGGCTGAAAGAGAACACAGAGAAAGAACAGACAGGAATGCGGTATGACAACCAAAATAGTGTGGTGTCAAGAAGACCCTCTTCAGAAACAGCAAGGGCAATCACCTGCATTCAATGTTGCTGCGAAATACATTTGCAGATCTGTCCAGAGAGATTTGGATTTGATGGCAAGAAATCAGAAACCTTCATACAAGCTGTTTCAGTGAAATTATGAGGGAACAACCAAAGCTGATGCAGTTTGAGGAGTAAGATGGACGTGATCCCTGACCACAGGTGATGAGGAAAAGTCCTGTGTGCCCCCTTTGTAGATGCTCATTAGGAAGAGTGAGGTGGTCACATTTGATCAGAGGCTTTACTACAGTGAGAAGCTAGGAGCTAAGCAAGATCGCTGTTGTGTATCTCTGGTCAGTTGCGTGGTAGCTAATGATGCTGTACATGAAAGGGGTACAGACGTTACTAGGTTCTCATCGCTGTGCTCTGCGTGTAAAGCACATCCTGAGGCTAACTGGAGCAATGACACACGATCACCTTCCTGATGCATTCCAGGGAACCCTTTAGGACCAAACAGCAGAAACTGCTTGGAAGGATAAAACCAGAGCATTCTATAGCAGGATGCAAGGCTCTCTTGTCCTGAGGAATCTGCTTTGCTGGCTTGTTGCCCTTCTAGGGATTCTTTGAGGGGACAATGTCGCCTCCTCCTAGACTGCAGCCTACCAAAGGACCTGCTCCTGCAAAAACAAGGTACTCTTCCTGGCTGATGATACGGCCCTGCTCGCCAACAAGAGACTGTCAGTATCAGAAGAAATGTATTACTTTACTTTTTGGAGCAAAATATGCACTGAGATTCTCTAAAGCTGTAGTTGAAGAGGGATTTAACCTTTCTCAGATTTATTTGATATTTGTATAGATTAAGGATGGAACTGGTAGCATATGTATAATACATACATTGTGTTTGTGTGTGCATGAATGTGTTCATATGCCTTGTAACATCCAATACTGACTCAAGGAAATGTGAGTTTATTTCTTCTACAGAACAATAAGTCTGGAACAGGGCAGACCAGGGTCAGCTTCATTTCTCTTTCCCTTTCTGCTCTAGATCTATAGCAAGGCTTCTATTCACACTTATGACCATAACCTCATAGATGACAGATTTTGCTGCATGTCTAGGCCTTACAGCCATTTTCCAGGGAAAACAAAGACAGGATACAGGCAGACCCAACACTCCCACATATATTTCATCGATCAGAGGAATGTCACACGGCCACCCCACATGACCACCCCTAGTGGTGGGGAGCCTTCTAATTGGGTTTTTGATTTTCAAACTCTATCAGTAAGTTATGATGCGATGATAAAGCACGAAAGTTGATTTCTTGCTCATGTGACACAGCATCGGCAGTGTGTTGGCTAGCTCCATGCACCTCCTTCACCTGGAGACCCAGGCTGAGAGGGGCAGCACCTCTCAGGGCCATGCCCTTCCCATGGTGGAGGGAAAGAATATGGCAGAACCACATGATGGCTCTTAAAGGCTGTTCTCAAAGGTGGCATCATCACTTTCCTCCACCATCCGTTGACTAAAATAAATCACATACTAAGGTTGATGTCCATGATACAGGGAAATATAATCCTCTTACAAAAAACATTGCAGGGGGCTTCCCTTATAGTCCAGTGGTTAGGAATCTGTCTTCCAATGCAGGGGACGTGGGTTCAATTCCTGGTCAGGAAACTAAGATCCCACATGCAACAGGGTGTGGCCAATGAAAAAAGAAAATTGCAGATGGCTGGGAATAACAATATAATCTTTCCTAGAGAACAAAAGCAGGCAAATGAGAATAGACCAGACATGGAAGTTGAGTCAGCAAGTTACAGTGTCTGCCACAGGACACACACATAGACATACACACACAAATATGCACATACATACATGTGCGCACACACACACATACCTTTTAATTTATTTGCATTTCAAAGCATTTCATGGGAGAAATATTCACACCTTGGGAACAGTGGTCTTGAGCCACATGTCTCTTGGATAAAGTAACTACTTATAAAAACATCCTGGTATAAAATACGTAGCCTTTAACATGGATTGTCATTACATTCCTCATTGTAATGGATTTCACTGTAGTGGCACAGGAGATAATCTGTATCACAGATGGTTACTGGGAATTTCTCATCATATATTAGCACCCACTGTTATGTCAAGGTGGGGTACTTGAACAAAGTTTAATTTTGTGCCAGGAGAATTTCAGAAAATTAAGTCATGTCTAGTTATTGAAGTTTTGTGTTTTTTTTCCTTTTTTTCTGAACCAGGTGCTATCTTATCATGCAACATGTTCAAAAGCTGAAGTTGACAAGTTTAAGGTAAGGAAGTAAATACTGCATAAAGTTAAACGTCCCAGGGCTTTTGGGCCCTTTGTCTCTTGCCTCTACGACTAGTCCTGCCCACCAGATGTTGGGGAAATAGAACTGGGTAAGGCCCATTTGCATATTTCAGTTTTAGAGGGGAAAAGAAATTTATGTATAACTGAATGGCCCATTCCTAATCATTTAAATGATTCAGTATTTCTTTCTTTCCTTTTTTAAGTATGCAGGATATCAGGGGAAAAAATCTGCGTAATATGATGAGAATTGGGATACCTGATTTTGGCATTTGTCTTACCTCTAACTTTCTGTTCACTTAAAATCTTAGGGTGTATATCTTGATCTGTAAAAATAAGTAAAGAGATGATTAGGAGAATAGTAGCTACCATTTACCAATTGCTTACTATGGACCAGGTACAATACAAAGCATTCTATCTGTATTAATCTGAGTCTCATACTCCTATGAAGTAGGTACTATTTTACAGATGAGTAAACTGAAGCACAAAGATATTGAGCAGACAGGCCAATGTCAAATGATTGTAAGGGGTACAGTCAAGCAATCTGGCCTTAGAACTGGAGTCCCGTAACCACTGTGCTACACAGCTACCCAGCAGGACCCCCTTCCTGCTCTGACATGAGTCTCAGATGTTCCTTTCCCCTCGGTCACCCCCCTTCCCTTCAAGGCAGGTCAGGATTCTTGCTCGTCTCCCTGCACTTCTGAGTGGTCAAAACAGGGGAGTATGGGCACCCTGATTTTCCCTCCTTTGGGAAGTTTAGGTGTCTGTCTTTTTCAGATTTTGCAAAGGTCCAGAGAATTATCAGGCTTCCTTTGTGGCTCAGCTGGTAAAGAATCCGCCTGCAATGCAGGAGACCTGGGTTCGATCCCTGGGTTGGAAAGATGCCCTGGAGAAGGGAAAGGCTACTCACTCCAGTATTGTGGCCTGGAGAATTCTGTGGACTGTATAGTCCATGGGGTTGCAAAGAGTCGGACACGATTGAGCGACTTTCACTTCAGAGAATTATCAGCTAAGTTACTACAATCATAAGAAAGAAAATGTAATATGTATTTGTAGTAACACTTGATGGTGGCTACTCTTGAGCATGTCATTTGAATATAAATGCATTTTTGTCTTCCCAGGAAAAAGTGGCCTGGAGACCTTTGGGCCTCATGATTGAATCAGATCATTAGGGTTCAGTCACACTGCTTAAAAAAAAGAAAACAAGGGAAGAACCTAAACTCAGAGCAGGGATGAGGGAACTGCTAGGAAAGTCAGGGAGCAGCACGTGGGCAGCAAACATAAGGTGAGCCACTTGGACTCCATCCAGGGATATGGTTTCTCATTGGCTTGGAGAGATGCTTAGGAAAAGACCTGCCATGATGACCCAGACCAAGAGAGCCATGGTGTCAGTGAGGTGACAGCAGACAACAGAGGAAAAGACAGGGGAATCAAAACCACAGCAGTCGGGGTCTGTTGCTGTGGAGATAAACATGTTATGTAAGCCCAGAACGTGAGCAGCCGCAGGGCGGTGCTTTTTACACACTTTGTTCACTGTTCTGGCTCCACCGCCTTTCACAGTTCTTGGAACATAGTAGCACTCAATGATACTTGTCAAATGGATGAAAGAATGACTTTCATTCAGTTGAATGACTGAATCAACCCCAGAAGCTTTAGTGTTCTATAACTCAAAACAGGTATTCATTAAGAAAATGTTAAAAAATATGGTGATATATAATTATATTTTATTTTTATATTTACTTTTATAGATTTTGCTGTTTTTTTCTTTATTATTGACATATAATCGCTTTATAATGTTGTGTTAGTTTCTGCTGTATAAAAAAGTGAGTCAGCTATGTTATTTTTTTATATTTTATATATACTTATATATATTTGATAAGCATTTCCATCAAAAATATTAAGGCTTTTTTACTCTAATCACATTTAGTTATGTAGACATTCCATATAAATATTTTACTGTTTTATGCTTTATATTTTTACTATTTTATAAATATCATCATTGCTAAAAGATGGAAGGGGCAGGCAGGCAGAAAAATAGCAAAGCTCAGAATGGACTAAATATGACGGCAAGAGCCATGCGATGTGACATGTCCAGTACTGAAGCAGCCAAAATCAATAGCTGTCTACTTTCTAAAAGTCCTGCCCTATGTTCAGGCTTAATTCTTTCCTTAGAATAAGGAAAACGCATCGTCTTGGAATTTGCCATGCTTTTTTATTTTTAGCTCACAAACATACTAAAAATATGAAGTATTTAAATTTGAGGGGAAAAAGGGTTATTTCATCTTAAAATGATCAAGATTATTAACTACACTGATTTATTCCAGATTTTTGTCCTGTAAGATATTAGTGAATATTTTATTAGAATGTAATTGAGATATAGTAGATAATTTTAACTTAGCGGCTTTTTTTCTTGAAATATAAAGTAAATAAAACATTATCATAATTGGTAGCTGATGTCTTATAATTGCAGCAATAACATGAAAATGTAGTGGGCTTAAAATAATCCTGCACATAGAAAAGTATTTACTGAAATTTCACACTAGAGTATGTGCAATGGCAGTTTCCTAACATTGTAGCTAAATAGCAGTGAATAAGTGCTTTGTTTTACAAATAAATTATGCATATATTAAAAAATATTATAACCTTGGCTACTATAATACTTTTTTTAACAGAGCTCATGCTAAGTCGCTTCAGTCATGTCTGACTCCTTGCAACCGTATGGACTGTATCTTACCAGGCTCCTCTGTCTATATATATATATAATATATATATTATATATATATATATAAACACACACATAACTCTAGTTATAGAGAAAGAGAGGAGAGAAAGGAGAAATTTGAAATGTAGAATCAGAGTTACCCATGAGATTTCATAAGTGGTAGAATGACTGAGTTTCAATGTGTTGTATTATACCCAGTTGGGACCAAGCTAGTGATCAGTGATTCAGAGATTAGGTCAGAATTTGGGGAGAATATGGTTTCATCATCGAGTGCTAAAAAGATCTGGAGGTCAAATACTCAGGTCAGACTCCAGTTGCAGCCTATGCTTCACCACATCTGGGATTCAGACATGTCTTAAAGACCAGTGAGATGTGGTCTGTTTACATGAGAGTCCTCTGAGTAAAAAATTCCTCCTATTGGGAGTTGAGGCCATGGGCTTCAGTGTCTGGATAACTCCAAGTTCAGCATGGAGTCTGCCTCTTGGATTTGTCTCTTACTCCAGCCTACCATGGGTTCATGTTCTCAGCTAAGGACGTGAGTGGACACAAAAGGCATGGACTTAATATAGTTTCAGTGAATTAAATGCTCCCAAGAGCACAGGGATTCCAGAGTGTCAGTAGCGCACAACAGGCTACAGCAGGCCAATAGAAGGACACATTGATATGACCAGAGGCAAAGCACCTGCCTACCAGTATGACCAGCAGAGGCTGAAGGACTCACTGCAGACTGAGTGGTCACATCCTCAGGACAAGAACCTTGAGAGATGGAGAGCCCCAATACTGGAGGGTGTGTGATACACACCATTAATCACTTTCAATTCACTATTATCTGTACTCCTAGGTGATATGGCCTAAAGCAACACAGACAGATTTTCTATATGATAAACCTGTAGTGAATCTTCAATAATCATTCATGCTAGGCTGGTACCACATTACTTTTCCTTGTATCTTATCTTCCGATTTCATACTCTTCCATGTTGGGGATTTCTCTTCCTATTCTAGAATGCCATAAGGTGGGGGGCAGTGTTTTCATTTCTGTTTTGTTCTCTTAATCCTATTTCTCCTGTAGGGAAAAGTCTCCTTGAGGGGTATGTGGTGGTGGGCAGGGGGTGGGTTAGAGAGTGAAAACCTTTCTAGAAGTGTCCCTGGATTGTCTAACCAAAATAAGTAGGTGAAACAACATATAATCGCTCATCCAACAATATCAGAACCCAGGCCCATTTTTTTTCTTTCTGATATATCATTTATACCTTGGGAAACAGTCCTTTCTCTAGAGCCACCTGTGCACAAAAAGATTACAGAACTTCCTTGAACTAATGAGCTAAGTTTTTAAGAGTACAGGTTATAATATAACCTGTAAGTTTTTACATAATATATAATATTATATATAATATTATTATATATAATATAATTATGTATTACATTTTATATAATATAGCCTTAAGTTTTTAATGAGTACAGGTTATAATATTAATTTATCACTTATGGGTTGGTCACCCTATGCATTGAATGAGGAAACCAAGATCTAAAGAAAGGTGTTTATCCTTTTAACATTTACTGATCTTTCTTGAACTTGAAATAAGAAAGATGTGTCCAGAAAAATCTGTGCAGATTCTAGTGCCTGTGTGCTTCTCTTCTGCTCTGTGCAGAGAGGAATAATGTATAGAGACCATATTGACAATTAGATCTCTTTGAAGATGACTGGTTTTTAAAGGCTTTTAATAACCTGAAGATGCCAGCTGCGATAACATAAGAAAATGAGTTTAGTACACCAATTATATGCTCCCATAATTCTATGCACTTTCCTAGGATTCCGATGCAGTGGACATACCAAATAGTTATCACTGTATATGCCAGTTTACCAATTAAAATCAACTCATGGTCATCTTCATGTTATATTGCCACCTTCTATCATCCCTTCTTTCAGTTCCAAACTGCAAGGGTTATGGCTGCCATCAAAGCTGAACTCGTTTACAGCACTGTTTAACTGCCTCAGTAATTAAACACCAGTAACTCACATTGGGTATTTGGGTTTGGACTACCTCTTGCATGTTTTAAGTTTTCAATGTTATTGTCTAGGCCACAGATTAATATCCTGGTAAAATAAAGTACCGAGAATAGGTACACCCTGTGGACTTTACCTACAAAAATAGGAATGGCTACATCAAAAATATGGTTTCCTCTGTGAAAAGAAAGGCATGGGCCCGGCTGGGCAATGAGAAGGGCTGTGCTAGCCTCTTATTTTCTTAGTAGTTAAGTTTCAGGAGATCCGTTCGATCCATGAAATAGTCTGGTGTTACAAGAAATCTCTGCCCTCAGAACTGTCCTTGCTGTCCTGCAGGGAGATGTGTGTGTCACAGGCCTTGAACGAGAGTCCCCTCCTGTGCAATGCGCATGCTCAGTTGCCCAGTCATGTCTGACTCTTTGCAACCCCATGGACTGTAGCCCTCCAGACAGACTGTAGCCTGTCCATGGGATTTCCCAGGCAAGAAAACTGGAGTGGGTTGCCATTTCCTTCTCCAGGGGATCATCCCAACTCAGGGACTGAACTCTCGTCTCCTGGTGGGCTGGCAGAATCTTTACCGCTGAGCCACCGGTGAAGCCCTTCCTGCACAAAGGAGGCAGTCATGGGGACTGACCCCCACCTGGCTGGCAGGTGCATGGGATGCTGTTTAGGAATTGAGCCTCCAGAGGGCGCACCTTCTTCTAGTTGCAGGAAGGCAGATCATGTGCTGGCCATCACCTTTCCAATCTCCTTTGAGTGGAAAAGCCCAAGCCTTGCAGCCGCTTGTTGCAGAGGACAAATGCACCGTGTAGAGAGGGCCTAGAACCTTGACATTTACCCAATGCCAGGTGATGCGGCGACTCCTGAGGAGGGGAGCGGTGGGGAGGGCCTGGGACACATGTCCCCCACCCCAATCTGTAGGGAGCAGCTCCCAGCTCCTCTTCCACAGGCTGGCTACCTTTGGGAATCTCAACAGCAGTGACCTTCCAGTTCACTCCAGCTTATTTCTAGGCTTGTTTATAGATGATCACACAGCATTATGAATGGAATTTGGGTATTATCTTATACCTAACCTATTCTGTCTCTTCTCTGAGCCCCCAACCTCTTGAATCAAGGGGGGTTGTTTTGACTTTAAATAGTATTTATGCCAAGTTTAATATCTGAGGTTTTTTTTTTCATCATCAGTGAAAGTTATTGAACCTTCAGCAGGAAATTGACTGTGGGGGACACAGCTGAGTCAGCATCTTAAAGGGCACCTCCTGCTCCTAAGGCAGCAGCCTGAGCCGACGGCCTCGCTGCTTAGGACAGGACCATAAATATGTGGGTGCCTTGTGTTCAGATGTCTGCGTGTTCATACGGGGTTCTCTTTATGAATTGTGTCTTAATCCAATGCCACATCAGAGAAAGGATGGCTGTACTTTGTCACTCTTGAGTATTGAAAATATTGGGGGCGGAAGGTGATGGAAGGGAAGGCAGGGCTGCAAGTCCAGGCCGACCTTTTATCCTGCTGAACTAAGTGGCTCTGCATGGAGGGCTCTTCAAGGACCCACCTGGGCAGGTACATCCTGGGGTGACCCTGACCTCCTCTCAGATCACCTTAAACAGCCACTGTCTGTCACTTCTTTCCATTTGAAAACTGTCTCCCAGAGGACACTATGAGCAGCTACTTTTCCTGAGAGAAGATTCTCCCACCTTCTCTCCTCCACCTATTATTAACACAGTGGGGTCAACTGCATTCCTTACTTGAAGACCCAGAGAGTCTGAGCCTAAGGGAATGTAATCAAAGGCAGTTCAGTTTTCGTTTCAGAGCAGTAACAGCCCTGCCGGTCCGGGGAAGACAGCTTGGAGGGCAATAGGGAGGCCCAGTTAGAGCCCCAAACAGTGAAGGGAACTGTAAAGGCCAAAGGGGTCAGAAGCTTCCAGAACACTAGGGCCTCTGGGCCTGGATCACTCTCCCTTCTTTCTGGTTTTCTCTAGTTAGAGCCATCAGCCACTACAGAGATGGAATCAGAACTAAAGAATTGATAGCCCCTCACTTCAGTGATGGGCTTCCTCGATGGCTCAGCGGGTAAAGAATCTGCCTGCCAATGCAGGAGAAGGGGCTTCCCCGGTGGCTCAGACAGTAAAGAATCTGCCTGCAATGCAGGAGACCCGGGTTCAATCCCTGGGTCAGGAAGGTCCCCGGAGAAGTGAATGGCGTACCTGCTCCAGTATTCTTACCTGGAGAATTCCATGGAGAGAGGAGCCTGGTGGGATACAGTCCGAAGGGTCGCAAAGAGTCAGCTATGACGGAGCACAAGCACACTTCAATGATATGGGCGGGGCTTAGCCATCACGAGGGTTTCTTCACTTCACCCAGAAACTGTGAACTCCTGACGGCGATGCTCCGCTCAGCCTCCTCTTCAGAAGCCCACCGTGGATGTAACTGTACAGTTATCTTTGTGTCCTCACGCCCCCCGCTTCCGTGTGCCGTCCCCTCCATTCTGACTCGGACACCTCTGGTCATCCTTGCAGTCACCGTAGTTCACATCCGCCTTCCCTCTTATGCAGAGGTTGACTAGGCGGGCGCTCCAGTCCGGGCCCCCTGCTCCACCCCCAGAGGGGTTCTGCACACGGCTGCCAGATCAGCAGCAGTCTTATGTTGGCGCCAGTTTCCTTCTGACCAAGCTTAGCATCTTCTTTAAGTCTTTAGAGTCCATCACTTCAAATTTCTTTAAATGGGCATTAAAAGTGCTCTGAGCTCTAACCTCCAGTTCACTTCTCCAGCCTGTTTCTCATGCTCCCACGTACCCACCCTTCACAGGCGTTCCAGGTGATGTGTCCAGTCCATACTCTGCCCTTCCTATCTTTGTCCCATCCCCATTCCTCTGTCTGCATACTTAAAGCCTCTACCATCCATCTGATCCTCCTCAATTGCCCTTCCGCGTGAAGTTGCTCTTACTGTCCTTCAGGCAAAAGTGATCTGCTCATTCTTTCATCGTACTTATCATGTCTACCTTGTGATATAAATCTTCCTGCACCTGTCATCTGGTTAAACTAGGAGAATTTTTCGGGGAGAATACCCTTGTCTGATTCATTTTTGTAACCCTTAAATCACCTAAAGCCAAGCCTTGCTCCTGGTGCTGAAGAGATTGCTACCAAGTGACCAATTCATCGATCTATTTGCAATTTTGATGGCAGAGGAAGTTACAACATGTGAGTAGAATTCTGAAGCAGGACTCTGTGACAATGAGAATGCTGCACATCCTCTCAGCCCCTTGTTTTAAGTTCCTGATTTTTAATTTCCTGGATTTCCCATGAAGCATTAAGTATATGAAAATAAAGGGATTCTTTGTCTTTGTTTAAGATGTTCTCTTTGAGTATTCAGTAATGACAATATCCGTCCTTCTCTGGTCTACAGCAGGGCAAATGTCCCTTGCCATTAATTCTTGGTTAATTCAGCAATTTAATATTATAGAAATTGCTGAAGTGAGATTCTTCATTCATATGTCCTGCTATCACTACTCTGCTGACTAAATTCTTCAAAACTATTATTTTCTTGAATCTTGACATTTCTAATTCTTTTTATTTGTATGGTTCTATATTCTGTCCCTTCTACCTATTTTTGAAATTATTTACTACTTTAATAATTCTGTATGTTTTCTCTCAGTTGAAAATGGATCTATTAAAAATCTTACAAGCATGTACAAATCATGATTGTGTTGGTTCCAAGGTACCATCTGAAATATGAAGTCAGGACATACTGTCTGATCTAAGGGTTTTCTACAGTCTTAGCAGCCAGAGCTCCCCTTTTAAGACAGTCTTTATAAGACTGCAGACACAGTAAGATAAGAAAGAGCAAACATGTCAGCAGACAAAGCAGCCCCTAGACCTCTTGGCTCATTTAAAATTTCCAGGCCTCAGATTTCCAATCTGAAAAACAAAACGATATCCAGCTATAACGTGCTATCACTTTACGAGCTTGTAAAACTTATATCTAGGAGGGAAAGGGAAAATAAAACACAAAGCAACATAAAGTTGACAAGACATTTTGAGGTCCTTAGAATTTCTAAATACCCAAAGTTTTAAATATAAGCTCTATTTAAAAATGTGAGTATTTGGTAGAAGACTTGGCTCAACTTGATGTGATTATATATTATAAGTGATTTCCAAAGCCCACCATGGCTCTGTTAAGATTTGAATGGTAATATAGTATACAGTTGGGGCTTCCCCAGCGGCTCAGCAGTAAAGAATCTGCCTCCAATGTAGGAGCCACAGAAGACATGGGTTTGATCCCTGGGTCGGGAAGATCCCCTGGAGGGAGGGCATGGCAATCCACTCCAGTACTCTTGCCTAGAGAATCCCATGGACAGAGGACCCTGGTGCACTACAGTCCATGGGGTCGCAAAGAGTCGGACTTGACTGAGCAACTAATCACAGCACAGGTGGTGCTGGTGGTAAAGAATCCGTCTGCCAGTGCAGGAGACACAGATGTGGGTTCAATCTCTGGGTTGGGAAGATGCTCTGGAGGAGGAAATGGCAGCTCACTCCAATATCCTTGCCTGGAGAATTCCATGGACAGAGGAACCTGGTAGGCTACAGTCTATAGGGTTGCAAAGAGTTGCACACGACTCAAGTGACTTAGCACGCACGCATAGTATACTATAGTACTTGTGCAGAAGATAAGTGATTATTTTAGGTAAGACAAGAATCTCAGTCTCATCAGTATAAAAACTTACACTTGTGCCACCTCTAAATGTTTAAATAGTAATATCTTAAGTAATGACTTAGCAGTGTATAAAAACCTTTTCTCTCACGTGAGTCTCATAAGCTCTTGGTGAGGGCAGCTTTATTACAGCTGCATTTTACATGTGAGACAGCGAGCACCAAAGCACCAGAGAGAACGATGCACGGACTTGGCTTTGATTTCCACCCCGCCCCCCCAGTGTTTTGTTTTGGTTTTGAAGACAGTTCTTTTTAAGTAGCTGAATAGGAAAATGTAAGCAATATCATGGAATTTTATGTTGAAGTCACTTCTCTTGATTTAACTTTTTTATCTTGGAACTTCTGTGGCACTTCCACAGCCTGGGGAACCAAACAAGCATGAATGGTGGATGATGTCTGAGAAAAAAAGAATTTTTTGGCTGAATTTAGGCATTGAAAAAGAGACTTTTCATGGTATTCTTTGGACAATCAATATATTTTGTTATTAACTATTTTGTTAGAAGCATCTCTTTGTATTATGGTTGTGTCATCCATGTGACTTCTTGCCCTAGGGTTTCACACTGCTTAGAAACCTAAGAAAATTGGAAATAGCAAACGTTATGAAGATATTGCATCATTCTCAGCAAGAGGGTGTATGATCCATTATTCTGACATCTTGCTTGTCTTCTTTACAGTCTGATTGGTTATCTAGCTGTATAGAAATCTCTCAACATCTGGAAAGCTCAAAGGAAAAAAGAACAGACCCACTTTATTATTCTGTGCTCTCCAGGCCTGCCAAGTACCTTATAAGAAAGATAACAGGGATATGAGATTGCAAACATCAGTTTAATGATAAAGCACTTGTCAGGAGATAAAGTCTTATGTTTAAGGCATGAGAACTCATGAGCTAGAGACTATTTGGGGAAGATATGAAGTAAAGAATGTGAGGCGGGGTTAATGTTTGTATGGTATTTCCCAGGGTGATGTACGACATTAGGGACATCACGGGCAGTGATCTGCATATGTGCACTGTGATGACTTTAACCCAAGACATTGATGGTAAATCTTTGAGGCTTTTTAGAAGTTATTCTGAATTAATCTCTGTATACTGCCCCAACTTCTGTGTGTGTGTGTGTGTGTGTGTGTGTGTGTGCACGTCAGCTTAAAACAGATAGTCAGGTGATTTGGAGCTTCAACTCTGGCTCTAGAAAAAAGATCCTGTGGCTTTCATTGTTCCCAAAGAGAAAAGCCAACAGAAAAATCTTCAAGGAAACAAGATCTGAGATGAAACACTTTGGCCACTGGGTGCCATCCTTGCTCCACGCAAGGATTTGCTGAGCTGCCTTTCTAGGAAAATGGTTAAAACCCCAAAGACAGTAATGTAAAAGTAATTCCAAGATATAATAATGTTTGTGTGTGTGCATGACCTGGAATATGTTAGTGACACAGGCAGCTTATTCATTTGCCCAGGCGCGAGGCCAAAGAACTAGGAAGAATCTCGGTTCAGCCTTATCAACAGAGCCTGGTCCACGCGTCCGCTGGCTCTGTCCCGGCCAGTGGGTGTGAGCGGAGGGGCTGGGAGCTGACAGTGAGGTGGTGGTCGCAGACGCGCCACTAATGATCTCTACTCTTATGTGTAGCACTGCGTGTGACAGGGCCTGAACCTCGTCGTCTGTGGGCTGTGCGCTGTCCCCTCCGACACAGCCCTTTCATTCCCAGACCCGGAGACCTTTTCCTCACTCTCCTTCCTAGGAATGCCGCTCGTTGGGGAAATAGTGAATCTATTTCTGGTCCTTTTTGTCTCCCTAGAAGCCATTCATGGAGTTCAGACAGATACCACCTCAGAACCCCCGTAGTCAATAGCACAGTATCTGTGCAGGATTTTGCTCTCTTTGTATTAGACACTTCTATACAGAAAACCAAGAAATTAAACTTGGCATTATGAATAAGAATAGTCACAGAGAGTGTTCTCCGACTGTCATGTAATACAGGCTGATGTTTCCATCCAAGGCCTCAAACATTTCGTTGGGATTAAAAGGAATTAGGGTGTGAACAGGAAGAATTTTAATAAAAATTGAAAATTGGTCAGTCACACTCCTACAGGGAAAACTCTAGAATCCTTTCTGTGAGATCACCTTATGGATGGGATCCAAAGTCAGGATAGATTTTGCCTCATTCCTCCAGGTGGGGAACCGTGCAGCTGGCCTCTAGTTGGCCCTAGAAAGTGGCACAGTGATGCCTACGGGTACTTCTTTAGATTCACTGTAATCAAATCCATACCCCCATGAAAGGACAAAGGGTGAGAAGGGCTGGTGAGAACTTACCGAAGGGCAGGCTCTCTTCAACCTATCCCGGGATAAAAGGCTTATATACTATTCCGCTGTTAAGCATCTCCAGGTGGACGGACTTTAGAATACATTTTCTAGGCTTACTGCAGGATAACCTGATACCAATCATTTTATACTTCTAAATATTGCTGTTCGCTCAAAGCAGTGCTATTATAGCTATAGCATTCTTGCTGATTCCAAGAGCTTTCATAGCTCTTATTTCATTGAATGTTAACAGAGCCTTTAAAGAGGCCTTGGTGCCCATATCCTATTTATGGATTGGGCAGCTGAGGGAGAGGCAGCTCACTGCCAGTTTTGGGGGCCTGGCTTCTCCCTGCTGAGTTCTTTTCCCTAGACTCTCCTGCTCAGCACCTATGCAGTCTGCTCCGTGTGACAGTCACCTGGGAAACAACAAATGTCTCATGAATGTTTTACCATGTGCCAGGTCTGTTTCCAGTGCCTTACCTATAGTAGCTCACTTAATCCTCAGAAAATCCCGACTATTATTTTTCATATTTTCTAGATGATGAAACTGGGGTACAGAGAAATGCCCAATTAATTATAGTGTACAGATAAAAAAAAAGCAACGTGAAAGTTGTCACGCTGAATTTGTTATATTCCCTTTCAAAATGATGTGGACCCCTGTTTGTTTTAGGTTTTTCTGGTCCTGGTTTGACCCTGTCCTTATGGTCAGATTATGAACCTTTCTGTAACCATGGCTTAGTTCCTTAATAGACGAGTTCAAATTTCAATAGTCTCTGATGTGGCTGTTTGGATTGGTTGGTTTGTTTTTAAGCTTACATAGACTGTGAGGTTACCCGGCCCTACTGTTTCAGCAAATGCTCTTTCTCTGCATTCAGCATGCTGAAAAAGCAACTTCAAGGGAGAGGTCTGTGAAATCTAAAAGCAATTCCCCCCCCCCCCCCACCGCCAAAGAGTAAATCCCAAACATATCTTGTGCTGAATGATCCCATTCCTCTCTCTCCTAGGTTTATTTTCCTCACATACACTGTAATTCATCTTAGGCCTTTCCAGAAGTGGAAGGAAGTTCTATGAAAACCAAGCTTGGTGATGGTTTCTGCAGCAACAGGTGGCCATCCTCACCACTGGGCTTACGTTTGTCAAACAACTCCGTGAAGCCCTGAAGTTGGATCCTAAGGGAGGACACTTTGTATACTTCCCCTCACCGTCCAGAGGAAAGCCCTAGAATTCCGAAAAGAAAGACAGACAAGAGGGAGAGAGGCTTTCTGTGAGTTCGTTGCTCCAAAATGAAAAATCATGGGAATCTGTCTCCCTTTAAAACCATGGAGAAATTTATGCTCCTGCCTGAAATATCTTTCAAATCATCCATGATCTTGTTAAAAATAGCTTTCCTCTGGTTCTCTGAGAAGTTATGTTGAGAGCACAGGCTGAGTTATTTTGATAACCCCCTTAAACACCAAAGGTCCACGTGTCATATTTTTGGCGATATCTCTGTGTTTGCTGGGCAGCATTCAGCATCTCCCCCACTGGAGCTTTGTGTAGGGAGAGCCTGCACCGTAATTCTCTCAGGAGGAGGCAGGATTGCTTAGGGTGTGAGGTCCCAGGTAACTATTCCTCTATATATAAGCTCAGAGTTCCTCCCAGGAAACATTACAAACAAGAGTATGCGTGTGCATGTGTGCTCAGCTGCAACCAATTCTTTGCACTCCTGTGGACTGTAGCCCGCCAGGCTCCTCTGTCCATGGGGATTTTCCAGGCAAGAATACTGGAGTGGGTTGCCATGCCGTCCTCCAGGGAATCTTCCCGACCCAGGGGTGGAACCTGTGTCTCTTGCATCTTCCTGCCTTGTCAGGCAGATTCTTTATCACTGAGCCAGCTGGGAAGCCCCAAACAAGAGTACACTGCATACCAAAAGGAATATCTGCCCCATGAGATTAGACTCAAGAAGCCAACTGACCACTCCTGGAATGGGTGGCAGCAAGCCCCTGAATGTGTCCTCGAGTCAAATGCGCAGACCACATCACTGCAGCATTGAGCCCCTGGTTGTGCTGACTGCAGCCTGGCTTTGCTTTATAAAGGAGTCACCATGGCTTCTATCAGGGCCTAAGTTTCTCTTCTTTTAGCAGCCCCCTCTAGAAAGAACTGTTACCAAGTTCCAGTTTGGAGAATGTTAGGGAACTTTCCCACTTGGTCCAGTTTGGGCCAAGTGGCCATCCCGGGACCAACCAACTGTGCCAGGGCATAGTCACTGAAGAACATGTCAGCTCCCAGGTGCAAACATGGTGTCAGTGGGAGAAGGAGCAGTGCCCCTGGAGAGGAGCGATACTGGGTGGATAGTGTCACGGCTGTCCTTCACAGGGGAGTGTATCTGCATGGCACGCTCAGATTCCCTGATACAAAGGGGAGGTGCTTACAATTCATAGTTTGTAGACACTGGGTGACCCCTGCCAGTGACCTACCGGCTGAAGTGGTTTCTCAAGAGACTTTGTCTAAATCACATTATTAAAAAAAAAAATTATGTCCTCAAAGCATCTCTATATCCACAGCTAATCCCATTAATGGTCACCCTGATTTGGCTCTCAAACTCACCCAAATCTGATAAGGCAAATAAATATAACTTCCAGATATGTGCCAATTAAATCAGCCCAGGAATTCCTCTTTAACAACTGCTTCAGAATCTGGTCATAGCGTAACAGCACCTCTATTGCACGTGGACACTGGAGGCTCTGATGTATACTATAACCAGAGAAGTCCCCTTCAACAGGATCCACCAATAACCCACAGATACCTTCTGGAATAGTTTTTTCATGAACTAATTAGGACCTATGGAAGGATTAATAAGATCAAAGTCTAACATCCCTATGTCTGATGTTTGAAACTCACAGTAAAATAGTTCAATTCCTAATCTACTTCCTGGCCTCTTTAGAATTCAATTAGTAGAAGGACATTCTTTCCTAGAGGCTCTTTGGCAGATTTGTGTATGAACAGTTAACCCAGTGTTAGCAAAAGCAGTTATTTGTATCCAAACAGCTCTCTGGCAGCAAAGAGAATCCCAAAGCTGTTTAGACAAGACTTTGCTTGGTCCTCCCACCAGGATGCAAATATTTGAAGTGGACAGAGAGGGATAAAATGCAGTCCATGCTGGTCCCCACACTGACCACATCCTGTGACTGCCGGATATTTGGACTTGAAGGTCAGGGGAGGAAGGTGAAGGAAGGGGCGCTGGAGACAAGGAGACAAAAGAAAAATTGAAAAGGCCTCCTGACAGTGTTTAAATTATTTCCCTGAACAAACAAGTCTGGATTTTAAAATGTATCGACACACAAGTACAAAAGATACGGAGAAATGCACATATATTTCTAGGTAGATCTGCTAATCACACCATGAAAAGCAGGATATTGAGGGTAAGACAACCTTGAGGGTTTTTTTTTTTCTTTCTTTTTTTTCCCGTAACTGTTCTTCAGATACCTAAATGTAGACTCAGGGAGATTTATTTTTCTTCCACGGGGTATGTTATAGTTGTCACTCAGCCTTGAAATAGTTTTCCTCTCCAGTGGAACATCAGGCCAGTGATATATTTGCATAGCTGTTCCCACCTGTCACTCATGTCAGCCTCATGCGTCACCGTGCACAGAATGCTCACCCAGCCAATGGCAGGCTTTTAAGCTGCTGCATTTACGGGACATGTTTTCAAAATATTCGCAGTCACCCAGCAACAGGAAAAGACATTTCATTGGCTCTCTCCCTGTCAGCTAGGAATGAGGACAGTCCAGATGGACTTCATCTGTGAAGAACAAGATGAGGCAGTGGAAAGGTGGGGAGGCTGGATGTCCGAATACCCGAGCCTCTCGGTGACAAATGTGATCTTTTATCAATACAAAGCATGATGCTTTTGTCCTCCCCGCCCCCCGCAAATAAAAATCCAATGTTAAAGAATAACTGTCATGAAGCACACAGTTTTCATCTGCAGGGTCATAAGGATGCATAAAAGATCAACCTTGGCCCCCCGTGTTATCTGCCCAATCAAAGGAAGTCTGCTGAACATGGAGCCTCCATGAAAAATAAATTGGGGATTTTTGCTATGGAAACAATTAGCCTTTCTCTGCTAGAGGTGAGATGCCATCGACAGTGGGTATTCTAAATGTGATATGGACCCCTTAGGTTACTTTACCAGTATCTGATCTTGTGAATTATTTTGCTCTTAGAAAGTTCTACCTCCTCTTCAGGCTACCTCTCCCCCAACCCACCCAACTCCCCACCCAGAGAAGAATCAAGGAGAGAGCCAAGGAACAAACCAAGGTGACCTGGCCCTGAACAGCCAGCTATCTGGCCACCCCAGGCTCCTCCAGTTTCTCCTTCACAGGGTCCTGTGCAAACCACACAGGAAGACAGGATTTTCTCTTTGTTTCTGCTCTTTTGTTGTGACTATGGGACAGCAAATTAATATCGACTGCATGCATAGGTAAAATCAAAGCAATTAGAGAACCGAAGAGCAAATCAAAGCTCCGAAAAGAACTCGCTATAAACCAGACAAGGAAAAAAAAATTAATGAATCAACTGACCACACCCAGTTCTTGCTGAGGTCCCAGCCTCCCCTCACTTCAGGCTGTACGACGGAAGGGCCTACACTTTCAGTGTAGTGATTAAACACAGCTAAACTCTAAAGGCTTCGATGCCAGGAATGCGTGCATATCTTGTCACTGATTAAGGACGCTGGCAGAATGCAGAGCAGGCAGTGGGAAGTGGAAACTTGCTCAGCGTAACTCTTCCCTGCCCACTGCCCTAAGCAGCCACTCTTGGCTGGCTCAGAACAGCCAGATGGAGGGATGGTGCTGTCTGCTCTTCCTGAGAGTCAGTGAGGTTGGAAATTAACACAGTCGATAGTGATTATAATTAACAAGCCCAGTGTTAACTGGGCTTCCCTGGTGGCTCAGATGTTAAAGAATCTGCCTGCAACATAGGAGAACTGGGTTCAGTTCCTCGGTCAGGAAGATCCCCTGGAGAAGGAAATGGCAACCCACTCCAGTATTCTTGCCTGGAGAATCCTATGGACAGAGGAGCCTGGCTGGCTACAGTTCATGGGGTCACAAAGAGTCAGACACAACTTAACGACTAACACAAGCAACGTATTAATAGTAGATCCAATACTATTACATGCCTATTAATTCTGTAGACTCACATTAATAAATTAGTACACGAGTGTCATTTCTGTATATTTTTTATGGGTATACAGATAATACAGATTTGCCTTAGCTGGACTCTAAGCTACTTGAAAGTTGCTGTATCTTCAATGCCTCACACGGTGCCTGGCACATAGTAGGTGCTCAATAAATATTTCTTGAGTGACTGAAACAGTAAATTGATGACTGAACTAATGAATTCACAAATGACACAGAATCTATGAATCTGTGTGAGTTTCACAAATGACAAGCCTTGGAAAGTTGTAAAACATTTCAATCTTCTTTTAATTGTTTGAGTGTATGTGTCTTGTTCAGTTGCTCAGTCTGACTCTGATCCCACGGACTGCAGCACGCCAGGCTTCCCTGCGCTTCACCATCTCCTGGAGTTTGCTCAAACTCATGTCCACTGAGTTGGTGATGCCATCCAACCATCTCATTCTCTGTAATCCCCTTTTCCTCCTTCCCTCAGTCTTTCCCAGAATCAGGGTCTTTGCATAGGTGGCCAGAGTATTGGAGCTTCGGCTTCAGCATCAGTCCTTCCAATGATTATTCAGGGTTGATTTCCTTTAGGAGCGGTCCTGAAAAGCCAGCACATCATCAACCCATGGGCTAAAACTTCAGGAGCAATTATAACTCAGATGTGATCCCAAAGAAGGCCTTCTCCGACACATCAGAGCTTTGCAAGGCTTTTTTTCTCTCTCACTTACTAGAGCTCTGAGTACTAGAAAGGAGGTAATTGAGAAGCAGGGGAGGCCTAAGTGCAGGCCTAGGTCAGAGTGAGTGTCCTGGCTGGACACTAAACTCACCTAGACACCAAAGCTCTTAAAAACAATACCAATATGTGAGCATCACCCCCACACAGTTTGGAGGGAAAAAATGGGGCAGAGGACTAGTATTGGTATGTTTTAAAACTCTCAGTTCATTCTGTGATGGAGCCGGGAATGAAAAGCCCAGATCTAGGTTGGTTCCCAAGTTGGTATCTCACAGAGCACCAACTAATATGTGCCACATATCTACAAAAAGTGTTCTGGTGAATACTCAACTAAGTAAAGTTAAATAGTTGACTTTTCTGAGACTTCATACCCTCCTGGGCATTGTGCCTTCTCTGGTAGGGTACGTACCAACTTTTGCCCACATCTCTGTCCAAGGCCACCTGCTAATGGCGTCTGTAACAGGGTGCCAGGGAACACCAGCCCGGGCACCCTCTGCCCTGGGTCCTCACATCATCAAAGGAAGGAAAGGCACAGAGAATCCTGAGAAGAATAAGTCAGGGCATCTGCCAGGGGCCATGCTCTGTAATCTGAAAAGCCATGGAACATCCAGATCCTAGCATTGATTCTGTTCAGAGAAAAAACCTTTAATTATTGTGTTTATCATTTAAATAGTAGTTGCAATAAAGACTTGTCTCAGGAATTTCCAAAGAGCAAGTCACTTAAATTACAGCAATGTATATTTCAAAGCTGTTCCTACTTTTATTGTCAGTATTTCTACCCTGAAAAGAAAATATGTTGCTGTTTTGAGTTGTAAATTGCCTCAAAGGATGGGAGCTCCTTAAGATTCATCTTACCTTAGAATATCCACAGACGCCCAGAGAGCAGGGCTTTACCTCCAACTGGGGATCTTGGAAAGGAGGTAGAAATAAAACGGAATTGACAGTGATACTGAGCCCAAGTATGTGCAGGAATTAACGATATACTAACTATCTAACTGCCTAAAATAAAAATTGGTAGTCGGTGATTTGTGTTTTACTGGGCAGAGGTGGCAAGGTTTCTTATGTGAGATTATGTACTGTTGTAAATGAAACCTCGACTCCAGTTTTCAGGGTCTGAGAAGGGAGCCATATGAGCCTGCGTCTGCATCTTCCCTTCTGCCCAGGACATTCTCTGAATATCTGACCTATTCCCTTTCCCAGTGACCTCATCATTTTTCCATTCACAATGTCAGCAATGTATAACAGTCAGCAATATCTAAGTCACAGTAAAATAGTGACTATACTCTGTCACAAGCATCCAAGGACCTCAGAAATTATTCAGGTTGTGTTTAAAATAATAGCTTTAGCTATTATTATTATTACAGCTATCATTTATTGAGCACCTACTATGTCCCAGGCACCTTACATGTTGTATAGTAAGTTAATCATCAAAATAATTCTCTGAAATTAGTGATTTGTCCCTTCTTGACCCGCTGACTCATTTGAAAAGACCCTGATGCTGGGAAAGATTGACGGCAGGAGGAGAAGGGGACGACAGAGGATAAGATGGTTGGATGGCATCACTGACTCAATGGACATGAGTTTGGGCGAACTCCAGGAGTTGGTGATGGACAGGGAGGCCTGGCGGGCTGTAGTTCATGGGGTCGCAGAGTCGGACATGACTGAGCAACTGAACTGAACTGAACTAACCTGATGGGGCGCAATAGTTTAGAGAGATAAAATGACTTGCTCCAGTCAGTATCAAAACTGGGATTGGAACTACTGTCTGTAAATGTTCTTCATAGTAAAGTGTGCTCTTAAATGTGTGGTATACCTTGTTCCATTAGTTAAGGGATATAGCAATTAATACAAAGGAGATAATGATGTGTATTTATAACTTCACATGTGAACTCTTTCAGTATATTGAGACCTTAATCTCTAAGTATAATTTTACAGCATTTTTTAATTTTTAAAAGAATATTTGGCATCATATAATTGTGACCCTTATTTGCAAAATGGTTTAGGGGCTGAAAATAGCAGATTAGTGGATACATATATATTTATACAGACATGTGCCAACTGCGATTTTGTCTAGTGAGCATCCTTTGATGTCTTCATCAGGGGAAGATGACTTTCCAGACTCATCTCTGTGACATGTTAACTCCTAGTTGTTTGGGGAGCTGTGATATCTGGCCACATTCCTTTAATGAGCCCTTTCATGATACATTTATTGATGAGAAAGCTAGCTGAAGTGAGGCCCCTGTCTGTAGCCGTAGAAAGTAACAAAGCTAACTAGCTTCTTAATCTCACTGTCACTGCCTGGAAAGAGGAGAATAATTTTGACATCCTTAATCTGACTGAAATATGAATCTAATGTTTGATGACCTCTGAAAGAAAGTGTTAGGAAGGACAATAACAACAACCAGAAAAAAAGCAGTTAAAAGATGAATTCATATATGTCCAGCAAAAATAATGGTAGACGGTTGCTAACATATATTGTGTCTCATGAGAAACTAGTCTATGCTTGCCTATGCTTGCAATAACATACCCTGTATTTGATTCAAAGAAAATATCTTTTGGCATTTATCCACATTATTTTTCACCACCTACTTCAAAAGCAAAAACTTTCTAGTTATTTCTATATTTTATCTTTATTCTCCAGAAAGCAGCTTCTGATGCCAAACAATAGTTTTATCAATATAAATAATCTACCTTCAGGTGTTTTATATCATATTCAATGACAAACTGTGAAATGTAGCATTTTTTCTTTGACAGCCCATGAAATCCATCATCTGTTTTCATAGATCTTTCATTCAGAAAAAGATGTGAATTTTAAAGATTTATGGTCTGATATTTGATTTTAAGATTTGCAGCTTTTAAAGTCAATAACAGGATTTACTAGTAAAAATCTAAATTCAGTGGGTGAAATGTTATTGTAATCATTTATCCTTTGTGACCTTTGAAAGGATAAAAAAATAACTGCTGTCTCATGCCTATAGTTTATATCCAGTCACACTAGATAAGAACAAGAAGCTTTTTTCCTTCACCTTGCAGTTCATGACTCTTCCAAGAATTGCTCGTATACTGTTGCTAGGGGCTGAGCACACTGAATGATCTCAGTATTTAATAAGACATGAAGAGATAAGACAGAAAAAGGGCTTTACTCACCTGGTGTGTGTTTATAAGAGTAACTGGCATGATGAGAAATATGACCTGACTCATTTTTAGAAGATAAATTTATAATCCATTGACTCTCTTTCTTAGATGGGTTAGTGTACAGATCTCCTATATGGATCCATAAAATGGGTTCAATCTAAAGTTTCCATGTAATCAAATTATTATTATAAAAGAAAACTATTCTCAGGGGTAGTTACAATTTTTAAGAATATTCTGTTTTGGATAAACTGTATTATTTACTCTTTATTCGATGAATCAAAAATATTTCCACATGCTGAGATTTTCCTGGTATAGAAGTATAGCTATGACCATGATGCTAAATGCATCATCTAAAATGCCTCATAGTCAAGGCAAAGCTACAGAAGGTTACTGAGTAGGTCAGATCTAAGACAGAGATGGAGCAGAGCGCCCTGAATGTTTGTAAATCCTGCCTCAAACTGGAAGCGCTGACAGGGAATCAGGAGAGCCTGATCCTAAATCTGACAACAGTTACTCTCGCCTTGGGCAAGTCATTCAACCTCACTGGCATTAGACTAGAAGGAACCAGTCTTCTATTATTTACAGACTTTCCAAGTGATATTCAGAGGCCTACACCTATTCTCCTTTGTTCCTAATATGCTGAATAAGATTGAGACAAGGTCTCAAGGCTCTCCTGAAGTCCCAGAATGCTACAAGCAATCCATTGAAAGGAAGGCTGCAATTCACCCAAGAACCCAAAGATTCAAAATGGAGCTCAGAATTAGAAGAACCACAGGTAAGGATGGAGGGACTCATGTCAGCTTCCCTAAGGATTTTAACTGGTCCAAGAGAGCTGTTTGGAACACTCTCCTAGAACAATTCTGTCCTGAGCTTGGAGACCGGAGCCCCCTGGGGCTTGGCCCAGACTCTCCCTTGCAGACCCCCTGTGCTGCCTTCCACCCACCCATCAATGCAGCATGGTGACTCAGGGGCAGGGAGGGCAGAAGCCAGCTGCTGGGAGTGCAGGGCCCACAGCAAATGAGTTCAAAGTGGAGCGCAGAATAGGGCAGAGCAGGGTGGACTCAGCCCACCTGTCAAAATGGGGCCCAGTTGAGGGATCATGAGGTAGTATTTCAGGAGCAGTGAAGCAGGTCCCTGAAAAAATTTTTGGTGCTTTTCAAGCTACTTCTTCTCCACTAGTGAGAACGCCACCTCCAGAATACTTGGTATCACATGGAAGCTACAAGTCAATGTTTCCCACTGCATCTTCCAGCACCAGCTAAGTAAACCTTTCAGACATATCTGCTCTGCTCCTCCAATCAGCTGAGATCATGGGATGTTTTCTTCCCTGGTCTTCCCTCCTGTGCCGACCTACTTCATCTCCATCACCCCAACCCTCAGTTTTGCTGTCACAGTTTAATACTTTCTTGTGGATAGTTATTAGGTTTCCCCAGGCAATCAGTATCTATCTTATTTCAGTAATATTTGACACTTAGATAATCCCAGTCAATCTTCTATTGTCTCTCAATTAGACTGAGCTCTTTACATCACAAGTTTCATCGTTCACCACCTTTTCCCTCTCCTCTTCATTGCTCACTCTCTTGAAATCTCTGTCCATACCCACTTGTTTGATTAGGGGCTCTGAATCCTTACCTAGCATGAGTAGCTTTCTCTCTCCCTGGCAGGTGAAGCTTGTCTTTGCTGGGTATAGGAATCTAGAGTTGCATTGTGTTTTGTTTTGTTTTTTTTTTTTTTGGTCTCACTTGTGCAGAGATGTTATCTTTTTGTGTTCAATGTTGTATTGAGAAATCAATACCAGTCGGATTATTTTTCCTTTTTAAGTTACTCATTGTTTCTGTTTGGCAGCTTATATATTTGTTTTTCCTCCAACCTTAGATTTCAGGAATTTTATCAGAACATGCCTGGATGTAGGCATCCAGATTTCATCATTTCTGTAGCCTCTAGTCTTTCTTCAATTTAGGAAGGTGGCCTATTTTGGTTATTTAATTATTTTCTGTCCTCAATAGGTTCCATATTCCCCTTCTGGAATTCCTGATGTTTGTCATTTTCCTCCTGGATCTATCCTCCAAGCATATTGTTTTTCCCTCTACATTTTCAAATGTTTGTGTTTTTCTTTGTGTGTCTTTCTTTTCTTTTTTTTTTTTTTTTTTTAATTTTTTATTAGTTGGAGGCTAATTACTTCACAACATTTCAGTGGGTTTTGTCATACATTGATATGAATCAGCCATAGATTTACACTTATTCCCCATCCCGATCCCCCCTCCCATCTCCCTCTCCACCCGATTCCTCTGGGTCTTCCCAGTGCACCAGGCCCGAGCACTTGTCTCATGCATCCCACCTGGGCTGGTGATCTGTTTCACCATAGATAGTATACATGCTGTTCTTTTGAAACATCCCACCCTCACCTTCTCCCACAGAGTTCAAAAGTCTGTTCTGTATTTCTGTGTCTCTTTTTCTGTTTTGCATATAGGGTTATCATTACCATCTTTCTAAATTCCATATATATGTGTTAGTATGCTGTAATGGTCTTTATCTTTCTGGCTTACTTCACTCTGTATAATGGGCTCCAGTTTCATCCATCTCATTAGAACTGATTCAAATGAATTCTTTTTAATGGCTGAGTAATATTCCATGGTGTATATGTACCACAGCTTCCTTATCCATTCATCTGCTGATGGGCATCTAGGTTGCTTCCATGTCCTGGCTATTATAAACAGTGCTGCGATGAACATTGGGGTGCACGTGTCTCTTTCAGATCTGGTTTCCTCAGTGTGTATGCCCAGAAGTGGGATTGCTGGGTCATATGGCAGTTCTATTTCCAGTTTTTTAAGGAAATCTCCACACTGTTTTCCATAGTGGCTGTACTAGTTTGCATTCCCACCAACAGTGTAAGAGGGTTCCCTTTTCTCCACACCCTCTCCAGCATTTATTGCTTGTAGACTTTTGGATAGCAGCCATCTTGACTGGCGTGTAATGGTACCTCATTGTGGTTTTGATTTGCATTTCTCTAATAATGAGTGATGTTGAGCACCTTTTCATGTGTTTGTTAGCCATCTGTATGTCTTCTTGGAGAAATGTCTGTTTAGTTTTTGGCCCACTTTTTGATTGGGTCATTTATTTTTCTGGAATTGAGCTTCAGGAGTTGCTTGTATATTTTTGAGATTAATCCTTTGTCTGTTTCTTCATTTGCTATTATTTTCTCCCAATCTGACGGCTGTCTTTTCACCTTACTTATAGTTTCCTTTGTAGTGCAAAAGCTTTTAAGTTTCATTAGATCCCATTTGTTTAGTTTTGCTTTTATTTCCAATATTCTGGGAGGTGGGTCATAGAGGATCTTGCTGTGATTTATGTCAGAGAGTGTTTTGCCTAGTTGATCTTCCAACTCACTACTTGGAATAGGAACCATCTTCTTTATTTATCTACTGAATTTTGTTTCTAAAAATTCATTTTTGGTCCCATTGCTCTGCTGTTAATTCTTCAATGTGGTGGTGATCATGGTGATAATCCTTAAATGTTGGTGATGATGTGTGTGCATGAGTGCATGCTAAGTTGCTTCAGTAATATCTGACTCTGTGTGACCATAAGGACTGTAGCCCACTGGGCTCCTCTGCCCATGGGATTCTCCAGGCAAAGACACTGGAGTGGGTTGCCATGCCCTCTTCCAAGGGATCTTCCCGACCCAGGGATCGAACGCACGTCTCCTATGGCTCCTGCATTGGCAGGAGGGTTCTCTACCACTGAGCACCACCCAAGAACCCCCCAAGTGATGATGGTGTCCCCCCAAAGTGTCTTCTGTCTCCTCCAGTGGCTCTGTTTCTCTCTGGCTCCTGGGTCCCTTCCTAGAGTTGCTCTTTTCTTCTCTTCACGGGGGCTTAGGTCCACCTCCTGGGAGACTTCAGTAGCATCAGTCCAAAGAGCATGGGAAGATGCAGAGACCCCCCTGGGTGAGCTATGAGCTGTTAGGCAAGTTGTTAACCTCTCTGGGGACTTCAGCGAAGATCTCTTGGCTTCCTGGGTCCCTTGTCTGACTGCAAAGGCTGATGCCATTCCTGCTCCTCAGCAGTGGAGGAGGACTGAGCCCAACTGATGAGCCTGGGGAGGGGGTGAGGAGGAGCCTGGGAGGAAAGATACTCATGTCATTGCTACTTCCACCCTCTCCACAAAGGGCCACAGGGGGCGAGGTGCTCCTCCAACTGGAGGAGCTCTCCAGCACTGGGCCCAGACTCTCATCTGGCCCAGAGAAGCCAGCCTCCAAGCCAATCTTATCAGAATCTTGGCAGAGCCTGGGTTTTCCTAGCACCCTCAAGGGCCTATACGCCTGCCAGTGGAGGCGGGGCTGGTGATGACTTTCCAACCCAATGTCTCATCAGCTAGAAAATAAGGATTCTAGGCCCCCCATTCTAGACTTACAGAATCAGAATCTCAAGGCACAACCGGGAATCTGTATTTGTCATCTACTCAGGTGAGTCAAGAGCAGAATTGAGTATTGAAACCACTGACTTAAGCTGATGCTACCACCTAAGGGTACTAAGAACCCATTCTAGATGTGCTAGGAGCTGAAGGTGCCCTGGTGAGAGTTCTGACCCTTGTGATTTTACACCCAAAGGTGCTAACTCACCCAAAGACCTGACATCCACTTAGACTCTTTTTCTTTCTCAATAGCCAGTTTTCCTTTCTCTCCTTAGACCATGATTTTTCTATGACATTCTAAATCTGCTACAGTTGGGATAAGAATGAAAAATATTCCTGAATGGAAACAATCATTCTTTACTATGGACACCAAACCTGTAAAACCAGGGCAATATAAAATGAGGAGAGGGTACAGAGGAAAGGGTCATTATAGCAACTTTCCTTAGGTTATACGGAGGAAAGAACCATAACAAAGGTTTGTTCTAGCTGTCATTATGCGTCAGCTGTGGGTCAACTGTAGCTCTGTGGCTCCTCCCACACATCTTCATTCTAGGATTCAAGCATAAGAGCTATCAAAACCACACAACAGCCTTACAGATTTGCTACGTGTGTATGTGGGGTGGGTTGGTACAGTCATCTCCACTCACCTTCCTTGGACCAAAGCTGGTCATGGCCAAGCCTGAAGTCAGTGGGCAGGGAAGTATCTCCATTCCATGGGTGGAGCTAGGTCATTGGTGGTACAAAGGCAAGTGACTCTTTTCACATGGACATGGAGGGAGCAAATAGTCAGGGCCAATAGTGCCATTCATCATACTTACTGGGCAGGAAAACATCTCTTTCAGAAATTATCCCAATTAAGAGGCCCAATAAGGAAAATTACCTGATAGGCAGGGACTGAATATAAGGACGAGTGGCCTGTTGTTCCTCCCAACTGGTGGATCTGTGGGAGGTCCTCTGTGGTTCAGGAAGAGGGGAGATGTTCTTTCTCTTCTTGCCTTCCACAGCGTGAATGTAGAAAAAGGAATTCAAAGAATGTTTGCACATACTTTGGGTTCATGCTGAACATTCTAGTGTTATTACACAGATAAACAGAGCATGGAGCATTCAGAGCAGTCCAACCTGTCACCACTGTCCCATAGCACACAGCATCACTGTCAGACCTTGGGGACATCCCACTAGGACACCAGGACGTAGTTCTTCTCTTGCCTCCCACTCAGAGCTCTCCCACACACTCTTTTCCTCCCCTCCACCAGTATCTCAGGTTTTGCTCTTTCTAGCCCTTCAAGATCCCCTCCTCCCTGTTTTCTAAGCTGGTGTCTCCCTTTGGTCTTAGAAATGTTTAAGTCTCTAGCCCAGCTCTTCCCTTCACGGGTGGGCAGGGGCAGAGGAGGAAGGGAAGGGAGAAAAGCCCCAAGGTGGTCTGGATGCCAGGGAAGCGATCCAGATGCCTAAAAACATGAGCTATCTCACCCAGCCAAGGCTGACATAGATTGTAGGCTCCCCTGCTCACACGTTCTCTCATTTCCAACTTGAATTTCATGCTTGGGCCTGTCCCATGATCTCTTCCTGATTCTTGGCTGTGAGAGTTACATAACTGTCCAAATTCTTATGCTGCCACCCCTCTCCCCTTTCCCTTTGGATTTTTCACGTCTTTTTAACTTGTTCAAGCTTCTTACCAACAAGTTGGTTAACCTCTGTGAGCCTCAGAGGGGTGTGAGATTCAATGAGAAATTCATTGCAGGTGGTGTGTGTGCGTGTGGACACGCACTCAGTCATGTCCGACTCTTTGTGACCCCATGTACTGTAGCCAGCCAGGCTCCTCTGTCCATGGAATTTTCCAGGCAAGAATACTAGAGCAGGTTGCTATTCCCTCCTCCAAGGGATTTTCCTGACCCCAGTAGCCGCTCGGAAAATGCTAATTCTATTTCTCTTCAAAGGATCTGAGTGTACCACTGCTTCTGGGCCATCCTGAATCAGATGAGGTTGATTTTAGAGGCATTTCTACACTGTACTCTCTTATCGGATGCTTGCATAGTTCAAAGCATACAGTAGGTGCTCAATGAGCACTTGATGAGCCAGTGTCCCTTCCTCCTCCCTCACCAGCCTTCCCCTCACCTCATCAGCCCTAAGCGCTCTCTGCACACGTCCTGTTCTTCACTCCATCACACGGGAAACCCCGAGAGCAGCACTTGCACGTTTGACTCATGGGTGGGGCTAACAGTCTGTGACGCTAATGGTCAGAGATGATGAGAGTTTATCAGAAAATCAGGAAGGCAGTGAAGTACCATTGTTTAAATCTTCAGTTCTACTTCCCGTGTCTGTAGTGAGCGTCTCTATCAGGCTTTGACTCTTCAGTCCCTCTCCTTGTCCCAAAGAGAACCAAAGACAAACCAGTATAAATGGCTTCATCAAACAACTTTTCACATCATTAGATCACTTTGCTGTTTATGTAGTAGCAGGACACAAATTCAGAAACACATCACACACAAATTGGGGTAGCAGCAGAGGAAAGGCCGCTGCTACAGAGCTGCCTGGTAACCGTGGACGTGGTTGATGATGAGGTTGGTCGCTAGCATGACCCTCCTGCTGGCTTGGCCACGTCCCCTCTGAGCCAGGGTCCCCTCTTTTCAAGTAGAAATAGAGTTGAAACCTCTGTTACCTCTCTTGCCCATTGGAAATGGAGCTTTTCCTCAAAACCCAAGATACTGCCTTCTTTACTTTCCTAACCACCTCTTCCTTCAGAGGAAATTGTTCTCAGAGAAATTATCCTTTTACATCTGTCAATCAAATTAGGCTGACTTTTAGGGAAAGCCATCTGGATGGTACGGAAATGAACCTGACACAGATCTGCTCTGCCCTACCCTCCAGGGGGTCCCTGTCTAGTAGGATGAATGAACGCACATCGCTCTGCAAGCACCTGGCATACAGGAAGCCCTCACTAAGTATTTGTTGAATGAATGAGCGAAAGAATGACTGCACAATAATTTTAACAGATGATAGCAAATGCTATAGGAGAATAAAGGACAAAATATACTGGGGGACTTGACTTGAGAGATGTGCTGTGGTTAGAGGCTTCAGGGTGGGCTTCATGAAGGGAGACAGATAAGACCAGAGCCTTGCAGATGGAGGCTGTTGAGCCTGGGAGGGTGAGACAAATTGAGGATGGCACACCGGGGCTCTCCTGGGAGAAGGAATCTTTCCTGGGCCTTATTTCAGCAGCATAGCCCTGCAGTCATTTTCTAAATAAGGGAAGTACCACAATAGGAGCACAGGGTTGGTAAGGGCTCGCTCAACAAGATCTTAGGCCGAAGCATAACACGGTTGCCAACTCTCCACAAGAGGATCACAGCCCTGGGAGGATGGGCAGCCTGATTTCAGATTAAACAAGGTCACAGTCCCCTTGATCCTTATCTTTTGAGATGATGAACTTGAACTTGATGAATCATGTTTTTCTCCAATGTGTTTTGGATATCCAAGCCCATAATACATTTCTTTGCAAGAGTGAATACGGCACAGTTTGCTAGGGAGAGGAAGCCTTTCTCGATTGCCTCCTCTAAGGAACCAGGGAAAGACGAGACTAGAAGTGTCATCAGGATACTTTGGAAGAGGGCCACCATGGATCTGGCGTGAATATTTATCTTGAATTCCTAGAGATTTAGTATTCAGTTCATCTGTGATAATGGTAATTATCTGTTATGGATGAAATTGAATTTCCTTCCCCTCCTAAATTCATATGTTGAAACCCAACCGCTAGTACCTTGGAATGTGACTGTATTTAAAGATAGGGTCCTTAAAGAAGTAATTAAGTCTAAAGGAGATCGTGGGGGTGGGGTGCTAATATAAAATGACTGGTGTCCTTATAAGAAGAGGAAGAGGAACCAGGGATGCACACACATGCACAGAAGAAAGGCCATGTGAGGACAAATCAAGTCAGGAGCCATCTGCAAGCCAAAGAAAAAGGTACAGGAGAAACCACACTTGCCAACACCTTGATCTTGGACTTCCAGCCTCCGGAACTGAGAGAAAAAGAATCCACATTGTTAAACCCCCCATTTCAGTTCAGTCACTCAGTCATGTCCAACTCTTTGTGACCCCATGAACCACAGCACACCAGGCCTCCCTGTCCATCACTGACTCCCAGAGTTTACTCAAGCTCATGTCCATTGAGTCAGTGATGCCATCCAACCATCTCATCCTCTGTTGTCCCCTTCTCCTGCCCTCAATCTTTCCCAGCATCAGGGTCTTTTCAAATGAGTCAGCTCTTCACATCAGGTGGCCAAAGTATTGGAGTTTCAGCTTCAACATCAGTCCTTCCAATGAACACCCAGGACTGATCTCCCCTAGGATGAACTGGTTGGATCTCCTTGCAGTCCAAGGGACTCTCAAGAGACTTCTCCAACACCACAGTTCAAAAGCATCAATTCTTCGGTGCTCAGCTTTCTTGATAGTCCAATTCTCACATCCATACATGACTACTGGAAACACCATAGCCTTGACTAGATGGATCTTTGTTGACAAAGTAATGTCTCTTCTTTTTAATATGCTATCTAGGTTGGTCATAACTTTCCTTCCAAGGAGTAAGCATCTTTTCATTTCATGGCTGCAATCACCATCTGCAGTGATTTTGGAGCCCCCCAAAATAAAGTCAGCCACTGTTTCCACTGTTTCCCCATCTATTTGCCATGAAGTGAAGGGCCCGGATGCCATGATCTTAGTTTTCTGAATGTTGAACTTTAAGCCAACTTTTTCACTCTCCTCTTTCACTTTCATCAAGAGGCTCTTTAGTTCTTCTTCACTTTCTGCCGTAAGGGTGGTGTCATCTGCGTGTCTGAGGTTATTGATATTTCTCCCGGCAATCTTAATTCCAGCTTGTGCTTCTTCCAGCCCAGCATTTCTCATGATGTACTCTGCATATAAGTTAATTAAGCAGGGTGACCATATACAGCTTTGATGGACTCCTTTTCGGTTGTGGCAGCCCTAGCATGGGAATACACTAATATATATTGAGGGCCTCCTATGTACCTGGCACAAGTATTTTATCTCAATTTTTTTAATGACTATGAAAGATAGTTATTGTTATGTTCCTTTTTCAGAAGCGACAAAATAGATGCCCAAGGCTACAGCTCTAGCAAGTGGTGCAAACTCAGAGTCTAAGGCACATCTGTCTGGCTCCAGACATGATGCACTTAGCATACCACCAACCCACATTTGTGGTGTACCAGTCATGAAATGCTAGGCTGTAATAATTGCTGACATCTGAGAACTTAAACCTTTCCTTATGGAACTTATAAATGATGAGAGACAGACTTACGAAGATAAATAAATAAATAAGTACTGCCTGGACCAGACCGTCTGGAATCAATAATGCCATGGCAACACCACAGTGAATCTAAACTGAGAGAACATTCAAATGATTGTGAAGACAGCATAAGGGAGTGGCTGCAGACCTAGGGGCTGGGGGAAGATTCAGCAGCTTTCTAGTTACAGGAACTTGGGCTTTTATTCTTACTTACATCCTTAACCTCATCAGTTTCCTTATCTGTGCTGGGGGGCTAAATTGGGACTAATGGTGGAATATTACCCCCTGGGTTGTTGGAGGATTAAATAAGATAATATAAAGCACTTTTCATGATGCTTGGTACATAGTACATCTCAGTAAATGTACCATGGTGGGAAAAAACATTCTACTAATGCATATTTTACTAGATACTAACAAAAGAGCCAACCCATCTAAATGTGTTTGAGTTCCTGTTTAAATGAAAATTCTAAATGTTGTTAAATTTATGTGTATTTTCACTGACACTTATATGTTTCCAAATATAATTTCATTTCCAAAATATGTTTGCCCTCTCAGGACATTCAGCATAAATAAATACCAACATATACCATCACCAACACAGTCAAGGCAAAATTAAAATGTTCATCAGTGCAGAAGGACAGTCCAAAGAAAGGCAAGACAGAAAGGACTAAGAAAATACTGATAGAAGTCAGAGCAATTAAAAACAATGTGTGTGCGTGTGTGTGTGTGTGTGTGAGAGACACTGCGTGCATTGATGGACATGTGAGTGTGTTTTGGGGCACACCTGCGCCCATCTGAGAATAAATGCAGGCACAATTCTAGACAGTGAATTGTGCCTGGGGAATCCGTCCCCCACCCTGCCTGCCTTACTTGATAGATTGTTTCTTCACTGCAGGTGATTGCTTTCTTCAGCCTCAAGAGTAGAAACTTTTTTATAATGCTTCCTGTGCTTTTATAGCAAAAACCAATATAAATATTTACTGGATCTATAAGTAAAAGAGTATAAAGTCTTATTTATCTTGCTGCATAGAGAAACCATGAAAAACATGTGGAAAGTTGAGTCTATTTTTCTCCAGGAAGACATTCAACTATATGCTGCAGCAAAGCAGAGATGCTTAGTTTCAGAGGTGACAGAGGAACTCTGTTATACTTTTGGTTCACAGGATTTCCATTGTTTCTGCATGTGCATGAATATTGAAATATTTCTCTGACTAGTTCGTGGGAAGTGATATTGCCTGGCCAACCACATATGTTTGCAATGACAGGTTGCACCCCCAACCCCAACTAACAGGCCACAATGATGGGGCTTCAGATGCAGAACAAGGGGAGAGAAAGTGGGATCAGGCCAATGGCACGAATGGAAAACCCAAGCCAAGCCATGTGCTGGTCAGCAGCCCCACACGCTCCCTCCCAGCATGGCCCCACTGTGGCTATCAGCTGTGAGTTCTAATCCCAACCGTCAGGTTTTGCCCCTCCCTGGTTCTGCTCCCATGGAGGGGTGTGGAACTTTGAAACAGGGCATTGGGACCCATCATCCCAGCACACGAGGGTAAGATCAGGTGGGACTTTTGCCAGAACCACAAACAGGGGAGGCTGAGGTTCCAGTTCCCTTTGATGCCCTGCGTTGGCCTTCTCTACCGCTTCACAGGTCTCCAGGCTCCATCCACTTGCTGTCCCCTCTGCTTTAGGCATAGCGTCATGGTTCAATATCAGAGTTCACTTATTCCTGTGATTCTTATTAGTGGAAATCCTTTGATAAACCTGTAATTTCAAACTGCAGAAACAAAACCATGTGATGTTCCTTAGCCTTTAGCTGTGTTCTTAGTTGCTCAGTTGTGGCCGACTCTCTGCAACCCCATGGTCTGCAGCCCACCAGGCTCCTCTGTCCATGGGGATCTTCCAGGCAAGAATACGGGAGTGGGTTGCTATACCTTCCTCTAGGATTACCAATTTCCAAACCCAGATCCATAATCAAGAGCTGATGTCCTGGACAGCCTCAGCTCTTTCTTACAAAAGTTCTTTCACCTTCTTTCTCCTTCATTCTTTTCTATCTGGTTGTCAAGTTGTTGTCACATTTCTTAGGGAATTATTCTCATTTTCTGTCCTGCTTTATGAGCCTTTCCTTCCACCCCATTGCCTCCAAGGTATTTTCACTTTAATAGGGAATAATTCTCTGATTTATGTTAATGAAACTCTAATGATGATGTTTCAGCAGGCAGAAGAGAGCCCTCACCTGAAATTTTAGATCTTTCCTCCCAGCCTGGAATGCAAGCAGTTATCGTTTCAACCCGTGTTGAAATCATATTTGTCCATAAAACTGCATTTTTTTCCTTTGCACCATTCCCACCAACAGTTGGGAATTTCTGACCATCTTTTATAAGTTTCTGTTTGTGAAATTAACATCTGAGTCTGCTCACTAAATTCAAACCTTTAGAAAAACTGCAGCATGCTGATGCTAATAGCAGAGAAGTTAAAGGTTCTGGGTGAAGTTTTTGTTTTCTAAGATGCCTAGATTGTTCTGAAGCTAATATAGAAGGGCTCTTGGTTAGAGTAGTTAGTATTTAAGCTATAGGAAGCTAACATTTGAAGTGTCTTTTTGTAAATGGAAGCAATGTTGAGTAAGTCTGTATTATTCATTACAGACTCTGTATTACTTCCTAAACGATGACCAAGGTTATCATCTATAAATTTCTTTAGTAATATTGTTTAATTTCCTACCCCCTTTTAATACTCTTCAGGTGGACTTAGAGACTTAGATAAACCACCAGTGAGTGCAGAGCATACCCCCATCCATCTCACAATTATAGAATCCTTGCCATGTGCCCTGTAAGCTACCAGGCACTGTGGAGCATGGAAGAAGCACATCTCAGGTGAGGCTGCAGTTGAGGGGGGCAGCAAGGACTCAAGCAAAACCCACAGCTCAGCATGTTGAGGTTGAGGTGGGCAGGAAGCCATTAAGGTCCAACTGAGGGCATCAGTCAGAGAGGCAGTGTACACACGGGATGGTGGTTCTGTCAGAGCCAAGGCTGAAGGCGACAGTTCCCCGGGCTGGAAAGGCCATGCTGGACAGGCAGCACTTGCTTTAGGGTGTTCTTACCTCACAACTTTCTAACAGGTTGCCAGGTGATGTTGATGTAGTTGGTCTGGGGTCCAACTCTGAGAATCACTGGCTTGGGAAACTTTTGTATGAAAAACACAGAAGATGTATCTCCGTAGATTCAAAAATAACATAGCTTTGTCTCTGTGGGTTTACTTTGCCCCTGCTTTTTTTAAAATCTTTTGAACACTGTAAATCATCTAATATATCAGATTATCTTTGTAGTCATTATTAGGAAGCCTGCAGAATAATTTCTGGCTATCCTTACAAATGCATTGATGCTATGGCATGCATTTTGTCTAGTAACTTCATTTCTGATCATGTTTTACATTCCTATCCTTAGTTTCCCTTTGATTTGTCTTTCTGGTCTATTTTTAATTTCTCTTTTCTCTGTTATTGCCTGGATCTTTGAAATCCACATTAAACATTTTTAACAGGTTTAACAAAACAGGTTATGTCTCTTTCACTGCCACCAGCAACAACAAAACAACCTTTTGATATACTATATTGAGTAAACTTTAGTAAGAAAGCAGTAAACTTTAATAACAGAAACATTTTCTTTTCAAAGAGAAATTACTTCAGAGTGCCAGCCTCACTTAGGGACCATAGGCTAGATGAGCAGACATTTGAAATTAAAGTTTCAGATTAATTTAATTTGAAATTAAAGTTTCAACACATCATCTTCTCTTAGGGCTGGTTCTATTTACCAAATACAGTGCTTTTAAGATCACCGTAACAGACAAAATCCAAGGTGGGTTAATCTTGCAATCTTACTTGTAAACAATCTTCTTTCATAAAGCAACTATGGAAAACATGGAAATACATAGTCATATACTATAGCAACTGCATGTGTTAAAGAGGAAACACTTGATACCTTTCTTTTAAAAACTTGTACTCAATGGTATGTAACTAATTTTTACCTGTTTATTTGTGGCTGTGCTGGGTCTTTGTTGCTACGCGAGCTTTTTCTCTAGCTGTGGTGAGCGGGGGCTACTCTCTAGTTGTGATGCCCTGGCTTCTTATTGCCATGGTTTCTGTCATTGCAGAGCATAGGCCCTAGGCACCCGGGCTTCAGGAGTTGCAGCACGTGGGTTCAGCAGCTCGGGTCCCAGGCTCTGGAGCACAGGCTCAGTAGTTGAGGTGCAGGGGTTCAGTTGCTCTGAGGCATGTGGGATCTTCCCAAACCAGGGATCGAACCCGTGTCTCCTGCACTGGCCGGCAGATTCTTTACCACATGCCCACCAGGGAAGCCCAGTACTGAATGGTTTTCTACTTTATTTTAAATGTTATATACTAGGAAAAAAGAAAATCTCTTTTGAAATGACTTGTTTCTGTTGAAATGCATTATTTAAATTTTCAGTGCTGCTAATGAGAACTGTTTCTTTGACAAACGTAAATAATGAGGGCATATTATTAGTAGAACTCTCCAACAGCCATGGTTGAAAAGACAGTTCACATATGGGAAAGTTTTTCTGTTTCAAAAGGAGGTAGCCACCATGATGTTTCTTTTTCTTTTGCTTCTCACCATGACAAGAAAAATATGTGGGAATCATGCTTTCTCATGAAGGTTGTGTTGCTGCATGAAAGATAACAAAGGCAGTTTCTGAGATTAACAGGAAACAGTTATAGATAAGATTGTTTCACCAAAATAGCTCAAGCAGAAATAAAGGAAAGGCCCTATGGTTTTTAACTTATGGTGAAATTTCTGAAAATCACATATGAAGAGATGATAGAAGTTTCATCCTCCTATTAAGAGGAACAAAGTAATAGGTCTGTTCAAGCCTAGAAAACCAAAGTGAATGACACAATAATTGAGAATAATTAAATTTTAGCAAGAGAAGGGAAATATTGCACCCAGAGTTTGTATTTCTTTAAACTTTGCTCTCTTTTTCAATATAGTGATATTGACTACTAATCTTCCTTGCTTTTATACACTTAAAAAAGACAAATATATAAAATGCCATTTGACTTACTTAGCCCTGTTATGGGAAGCTCTGCCATTCCAGGGAAAGCTTAGGTATTCACAGGTACCAGGACCCTAGGGACTTCCCCAGCCTCTAGGGAAGTTCTTCTCAAACACGAGTGTGTATAAGGATCACCTGGGGATTGTGTCCAGTTAAAAACCCATGTTAAACTATAAAGGAATCAGAATAAAGCTATGGACCTCCTTCCCCAAATCACACATAAACACATTCAAGCCAATCTGCCTACATGATTCAGGAACCTAATTCCTGCTCTAAGGGGTATATTTGAAAACCTCAGTATAAAGTGACAATAAATGTTATAATGATCTATACAACTACAGAGAAGGGCACGGTCACCGTGGGATAAGAAGGGATGAGTGAATGGGAATGAACTTCTACAGAAGATGAGACTTAAATTTCAACTGGCAGAGTAAGGAGGAAGTCAAGCCCTGTGGCTGGAAGGGTAGAATAACCTGAAGCCATAGAGGTAGAGATGAGAAAAAGGAGGATAAATTCCTCAGCCTGATGGTTCCATGGAAAACTAGAAGATGATAACCCTGGATGGGCAATGCGGAGCCAGTTTCTTAAGAACCTTGGATGCCAACTAAGGAATTCACTTCATTCAAGAGGCCACATTCAGTCCTTAAAGACATTTAAAGAGGGAATGACATAGTAAAAACAGTATGGGCTGAATTAAAAGGATAAAGTCTAAGTTTTTACATGTAAACATATACTATGTTTATTATTGGCTTTAGCATGAGATAGAATAAGGCCTTGTAATTCTTTTTTAAAAACTATTTCTTGGCATTTCTTGGACATTTATATTCACTCTTAGGTTCTAAATTTTACTGCTTCTGCATATAAATTTAGCCCATGAACTGCAGAGTTTGACTATACCATTGTGTGCCTGGCCCCAAGAACACGAGGAGGACTCAGATCTCATCCCTGCCACCCGTGCCAACAGATGGCTGCCCAGCCTTTTCTAGTTTCTGTGTTGTGTGTAGATGAGTGAGCCTGTGTAGCCTGTGAATGTGCTGGGCCCACACCTTCTTAGTCAATTGATGGTGCACTGCCTAAGCTTCATTGCTCCCTCTCTTTGAAATTCTGTGTCTTTCCCAAGTTTCACATGCAGTAGAGAAGCCTGTGAGGCACCTAAATGCCCCGGCTTTCCCTCTTCAGAAGTTGGTGTAAGTTCAGTAAGCAGCCTCATATACTGCGCTGTGCTCAGTGGTGTCCGACTCATTGCAACCCCAGGGAATGGAGCCTACTAGGCGCCTCTGTCCATGGGATTTCCCAGGCAAGAATACTGGAGTGGGTTGCTGTTCCCTTCTCCAAGGGGTCTTCCCGACCCAAGGATCGAAGGATCGAAGCCTCATCTCTTGAGTCTCCTGCATTGGTAGGAGGATTCTTTACCACTAGCACTAGCTGGGAAGCAAGCCCTCATACTGAGATTCATAAGGACCTGTGTCCTCCTTTCTTTAGGAAGAATAAAATTAGTTACAGTTTCTTCCTTCACCACCAGAGAGGGGACTAGGTACCATCCAAATTACTAGTTACTTCTGGCTATCCTTACAAATGACTAGTAACTTTTGTACTACTTGTCCCTCTAAAGCCTGAGTGCATGTGTTTTGAGCATATCTCAGCTGTGTCCCAGATGTCCAAGAGAAACCTCCCCAGAACCCCATCTGGACAGAAGGCTCCCTCATCTCCCTGCTCTCCACGCACCATCCCACCTGCTTGCTGCTTCCCTTGTTTTACTCTGCTACCTTGCCCAGCCAAGCGTGGTGTCAGAGTCCCATCAATGCTCTGCTGGTCAGTGCGAGCTAAGGTCTTTTGCCTGAAGTCTGCCTCTGCTCCTGCGGAGGACAGGTTAGTTTTTTCAGGATGGTCTTGAGAGTATTGAGCTGATTCTTTGTTCACATTAATCAAAACAAAGCTAACACCTGGAGCTTATTCCAAGAGCAGTTGTGAGTTTAGAGACCTCCCCAAGTGGATTCATCCAAGTACATTGTCCCTTCAAATGGATTCAGGTTGACCATCATAAAAAATGGATCAAGAGGCTAGTCATGCAGGAATTCCAAGCACTGTTCACGGTGCACCTACATTAGCTGCATAATGCAGGCTTAGGAAACCCTTTGGCTTGGCAGTGGTCCATTTTTACAGGCAGTATAGTAGTTAGGAGCCAGGCTCTAGAAAAGATGCCTCAGGTTCAAATCCATCTCTACCAATCACAACTGTGCAAATGTGAACAAATTGTCTATCATCTGTTCCAGTTGCCTCATCTGTAACATGGGATTAGGAATATTCCCTACCTCTAGGGTCCTTGTGAAAGTCAAATGAATTAACATACATACAGCGCTAGAAGAGTGCCTGTCATGTATGTAGTAAGTGCTATAACAGTGCTGGCAAAACAAAGAACTTTGCAGTCCCTTCTGGATCACCACAGTCCAGGGTCCTGTTTTCATTATTTCATTCATCCCAGGATCTTCTTGTCAAGAGGGATAAGTGGGTGAGTGGCTGGGACTGGCAACACAGTTCCCCTTTCAATTGCTAGGGCAGGACCACCATCCACTTTGTTGTTTCTTCCCATTTTCTGAGCATCATAAAATGTAATATTCATGTGTCAAGGGATCCAGGCTAGTATTTTAACATTTTACAGCCTCTTTGTAAAGCTACCTTTTTAGTTTTAGAGGAGGCAGTTTTATGACTCCCTTTGATAACCACTTAACTATGAAGACCCAAACAAAGAAGAGGAATGGTCAGAGGAAATCAGGAACTCCCAGACAGCTAGAGTCTCACTTCTTGAACATTATTCAAATTAGCTCCAGGACTCATAATTCTGTGTTTTCATTTATTGCTGCAATAAAGTAAATGGTTCTTTTATCCAAATGTTATTTCCTGGCTATTAATTCAGTAGCTATTTTGGATTGTAGCACTCCTCTTTGATTTAGGGAAATGGTACTTTATAAATATTTAAAAGTTGAAGACTGACAGTTGGGAGAAATTGACTTTGATTTGTTTTGTTAATATCCTATGGCTAGAGTCATTACAGATTTGGAAGATGCGGTCCCATTCTCTACTTATAAGAGATGGGGTGCTTGTGGCTCTATAACAAGGAAATTTGGGGATGCTCTTCTCAAATATTTTGTGGACTAGATCTCCGTGTACGCCTCCAGGGGACACACACGACTCTTTCTTCTTCATATATTTCTCCAGAAACTACTTTTGAACCCAAGAATGTAGCTGAAAACTATCAATACTTCTCAAAATAGCTGAAAAGGGTCATAGGCTTGGGACTTTCTCTGCATCTACGAGTGTCAGCAAGGGCTTACGACAGGGCCCAGGATGATCTATACACTGGTATGATTTAACCATGGATCAATCAACCTATTAGGGGGAAAAAGACAAGGTCAATAAGGATGGGTCTTGGTGAACCAGAGGTCATCCTACATTTTTCAACCTAATGTTCTTATTTCCTTTCCATTAACATTTCATAATGAAAAAATGCCTATATTCTTTAATTTTTAAGATAATTAAGTGAATTTAGTGCCTTTGAAGGATAGAGGATTTATAATGGCATCAGGGAATACACGATAAATAACCCGCGAGACAAGGGCCACCTGGAGAGCAGCAGTGCAGTCCTCATCATCATTGCTGCTTCTTAGCAACGAACTGTAAGAGGGTTATCTTCCTGGGGCAGTGCAGAACCAAACTCCTCTCCTTAGACCAGAAAGGCCTGCGTGTTCTGGGACAGGGCTTCTACCCTCTTGGGAAGTGGTTTTCCAGCTGTATTTGAATTTGAACAAATTATAACAAACACAGAACCTTCTAAGTACATGGCATTCTCTGTATGCAAAGCCCTGAAATGTGTGATGGAAGTAGACCGTCATTCTGGAGCTTCTCTAGGGGAAAGAAACATGCCATCTGCCTCTGAGATCATTACAGCCTAGTGAGTGAGGTCAGGATGACAGAAGTGAACATACCAGGCACAGAAGCAGAGAGAGAGGTCTTCATGGTTGCAGCCAGCCTCGTGCACATAGGTACACAGGGACTTCGCCCAAAGGCTGGCTTACCTGTGAGCTCTCCAAGCTGACCATTAAGGCACTATTTAATAAAGATCATTTCTGTGATTACTAGATAAAGATGGTAGAGTGAATACACTCATTTTCTTTTGTTCAAGCCCAACTACAATAACAACAAAAGGACATTTTTAAGGGCATATATTCTCAAAGATATAGAAGTTGGGCAAGGACTTAACAATGATAAACTTTTGAAAGCTAGAAAACAGATGGATAAATACTAAGTAATTCTGCAAACCCAAGAAAGACAAAATAAACTATCAGTGGGAAAAGCTGAAAGGTAAACAGGTTTATACCACAGACCCCTCCCCATCAAACAGCTCAGGAACTGGCTAAGTAAGTACCTTCGGAAATAGAGATGAAGGGAAGGCTATAAACAAGAAACAGAATCTAAGAAGCAGTTTGACCTCCAGATTCTTTATCCCACCCTCCACTCTATCACGACTAAAGGCTTATCCTCTGAAGAGGGTATAACAGCAGGTCTCTGGGATGGGGTTAAACAAGTGCAGAGCTTGAGGGTAGGAATATAGGCTGAAAACAAGAGGATTGAATGAAGTTATAGACCAGTGCTGAGTTTCTTCTCCAATTCCTGTTCCTGTAATACCAGAAAATTCTTCTCTGGGGAAGCTGAGTAGCTAAAGTGCAAAGACCCAAAGATACAGACATTTGATGGCTTTCCCAAGGAAAGGGGTCAGTCAGATCCCTGTCCAGAGAAGCCCCCAGAAGCTCTGATAGAAGGACCTCTCAGGGCTCTGCTTTTAAACAGGGACAGAAAACCAAAGATCACCACACAGCTGGGCAAAGTTCTCTATTACCTCTAAAGCCTTGACTATGTTAAAATGATTTAAGGAACGATAAACTGACTGAGAAAGAGACTAAACTATCAACCATGAGTGGATTAAGAATGTATTTACCATTGTGCTGAATACCTAGAATGGAATATTATTCAGCTTTAAAAAAGAGGGGGAAAAAAAAAAGAGGGAAATACTTTTCTATGGTACCTTGTGGATGACCCCTGAAGACATTTTGCTAAGTGAAGTAAGCCAATCACAAAAGGACAAGTACTGCATGATACCATATCTGAGGTATCTAAAGAAGTCAAACTCATAGAGAGAAATAAGAATGATTGTTTCCGGGGGCGTGGGGGGAAGTGGCAGATGGAAAGTTGTTCATTGAGTACAGTTTCAGTCTTGCAAGATGAAAAAGTTATACACATCTGTTGTACAATAATGTAAATATAGTAAATAATACTGTGCACTTTTAAAAATTTTAGAGGATAAATTTATGCCATATTTTTTTAAGGGAAGCTCCAGTGGCTTGGTGGTAAAGAATCCTCCTGCCAACGCAAGAGACATAAGAGACGCAGGTTCTATCCCTGGGTCAGGAAGATCCCCTGGAGAAGGGAATGGCAATCCACTCTAGTATTCCTGCCTGGGAAATTCCATGGACAGAGGAGCCTGGCAGGCTACAGTCCATAGGGTCACAAAGAATCAGACAGGACTTGGGGATTAAACAACAACAATATATGTTTTTTTTTAACCACAATAAAAAAGAGAGAGGCTAAAACAAAATGAAGAGAGTGACGTAAACTCTGAAGGGAGAAGAAAATGTCAAGTAGAATTATTGACATCCTCAGAGTGGTAAGAGAAGATATTGCATCCATGAAACAGAATTAAGGTGCTATTAAAAAATAACAAAAAAAGAAACCCAGACAAAAAGAAAACTCTTAGAAATGAAAGCTGTAGTATTAAAATATTAAGGAGAGGTTATATTCCCTAGGAAGAGCAAAAAGAAATAAAATGAAATACAGGACAGGAGGAAAAGGAAAAAAGGAAAAAACAGCCCAAAGTTCAGATAAAGGGAATTCCAGAAAACTAACAGATGGGGAAAAATCATTAAAGAGTGCATTTTCCATTTTTTTTTAGAATTGCAGTTCATGGTTTTCTAGATTAAAAGACACACAAAGTACCTAGGGTTATAAATGAAAATAAGCTCACACCTCGGCACCTTTTCATGACATTTCAGAACTCCACAAAAAGAAGATCCCACAAAAACAGAGAGGGAGAAGGAATCATTTCCAAAGGCAACGGGTTCACAATAGCTTCTGACTTCTCCAAAGTAGATCTAAAACTAAAAGAGAATGCCCTCAACATTCTATTGGCATGACTTCCAACCTAGAAACTGATATATAGACAAATCTTCAATCAAATGTGACAATAATATGAAAACATACCAGACATGCAAGCTCTCATAAATTTACCTAGCACATGCATCTTTTCTTGGGAAGCTATTGTAAGATGTGTCTCACCAAAATAAGAAAAGAGCCAGGAAAGAGAAAGATGTGGGATACAGAAATAAAAGAGAGATGAAGGCACCCCCATAATTATGGTGAAGAAACGTCTAGGATGAAAGCTATATACGAGGCAGAGAAGACTGCAATTCCCGATTATAGTTCAGAAAGTTCCAATGGAGATTTCTTCATAAAACTGTTGGAATACCCAAAGCATCTGAACATTTTCAGATGAGATTTAGATAATTAGTGGAGAGTTTAGAGGTTGAATTAGTGATCAGGGTGGAGAAAACTAAGTTCACATTAAAGAAGACAGTTCTTAACTGTGAGGATACAAAATTCCATCAAGGAAAAGTAACCATAGTAAATTGCATGACTTAGCTGTGAATTTCTACAGAGTCATTACACTATAAATCCTGAATATTTCTCTAAACAAAGTTACTATATTATTATACTGAGGAGTGAAAAGGGATGGTATATGAGGTAGCAAAAGTTGATAGATACAGAATAAGACAGCTTCATCTTCAACAGGGAGGAAGCTAATAGATAATGCTTAAAACAGAAAATCATTTAAAAATAAAATCACAAGCACCTTCCTTAGCCAAATACAAAAAAAAAAAAAAAATGTATCTAGATGATTTGAAAGTGGTTTCCTCAAAGTAAGGGAAAGTTTTGGCACTCAAAGAATTCTGCTAGTGTGTGTCACTAACCTTGCAGATCTAACTCACTCTTAAAACTATGTGCATGTATAACTTTGATTTTAAATTATTTCTAAAGCAAAAAAAGAAAAAAAAAACCCACAACCAGATAATAAAGTGCTTAACATGAGTCCAGGAACTCCAAACAAGGACACCTCCACACAAAGACCGTTTCCATCACCACCGTGTTGGAATTTCACAAACCTTACCTTTTTCATTCCAAGGAGTTAGATTCTACAAATATGTTACTATAGTAAAGTGATTCACTGAAAGATAAGCCGACTGATTTTTTTGAGCTACTACTTTCAAACTGTATTTGTGTATTCATTTTTGGCTATACTGGGTCTTCCTTGCTGTGCGCAGGCTTTCCCCTGTCGTGGGCAGGCTTCTCATTGCAGTGGCTTATCTTGTTGAAAGCGTGGGCTCTAGGGTGTATATGCTTCAGCAGTTGTGGTTCCCAGACTCTAGAGCACAGGTTCGATAGTTGCTGCTCAGGGACTTGGTTGCTCTACGGCATGTGGGATCCTCCTGGATCCGGGATCCAGCCTGTGTCTCCTGCATTGGCAGGCAGACTCTCCACCACTGAGCCACCAGAGAAGCCCCCAAGCTGATTAACTTTTAATAAAATGAAGCAGCAGAATAGCAGGCAGATAGTCTCTATGTAGTTGTTCATTGTTCTTCCACGTTGTGGTGAATAACCAGTGCTTGGATTTTAGCCTAGAGATGTGTGTTTCTGTGGAGGAGAATGGGGCTGGGAAGGAAGGGTTGATTCAGTGGTTTCTGGGATGCTTACAGGGAGGAGAGCTGGATTTTATTGCTCAGTCTAAGTGGTCCCAGAGCATAAATTACTCCTTGGATAATTTACACCCAGTGAATAGACTAGGACTCTGAATACAGAATGGTCCCTGCTAATCCGAAAACATAGAAATGATTCCCTTACCAAGCGTGGCCCAAAGAATATGGTAAACCCAGTGAAACTAGAAAAAAGAAAAATATTCCCAAAGAATTTTTCTTGCCTTTAAATTTGAGTAGGGCAACAGATTGACAACTGCCTAACATGAGTGTTTTGAAAACACTGAATCTGTACGACCAGTATTATAACGATGTTGTGATGCTTTTATAGAATGACACTAAACTATATTGCAAATTTATTCCTTCAATGAAACATATGCCCTCATTAACCCTCCAAACATCTCTATCCTATGAAGAAACACATTTTGCACTAGAGACGTGTTGTCTAATCCCTTCCATCTTTCTGAATATACAGAATACGTGTATAACAAAGAGCAACTGCACAGCGACAGGATATAAGGCTGCAAGAAAGACGGCAGAGTGTGTATTCCCCTGTCCTTCCCCCAAATAGCAGCAATTAAAATTCACAGCTGCTGGCTGCCTGGATGTTTTTTGCATTCGGTGCTCTGTAATATGCATCTGAATATACTGTCTGACTGCAGTTTCAGTAAACTAGACAGCTTTGTATTCTAAATTCAGCAGACTAGATCCAGTGTGTATATTTTTTCTCCAGATTAGCTTCCCTCTCCCTTCTCCCCTCCCCTCCTCTTCGTTTGCTTGGGCCATGAGCAGTTCAGAGACAAAAGACATTTCTAGCTCAGAATTTAGCTGTATCAGAGTGTAAGTGCAGGTCAGGTCTGATTTATGTGGCATGTCTGATAAGCAGGAGAGGAAGGCAGGATGAAGGGCTTGGAAAAGCTGGTGAACTTGGCTTGACTTATATCTGGTGCTTTTGTAGGCAGCCAACATACCCCTGGTGTCAGAACTTGCCATCGATGACATACACTTTGATGACTTTTCTCTCGACGTTGACGCCATGATCACGGCTGCTCTTCGGATGTTCATGGAGCTGGGGATGGTACAGAAATTCAAGATTGACTATGAGGTAAGATGTTCGGTCATGGGGATCCCAGGAGTGCACCCAAGAACAACGTGGTAGCCACTTTGAGCCTTGGGTTTCCCAAATATAAATCGGGGGTGATCATACTTTCCCTGCATACCTGGTGGGATTACTGTGGGAATCGTGTGAGATGTTTGTGGAAGGACCTCAATGCTGAGAGTTCCTTAGACATAAGGTATCATTTTGATCATGGCCCACTGGAGACACATGCACCTGCCTGATGTAAACTTTCCCTTCCCATTTCAGACACTGTGTAGGTGGCTTCTGACAGTGAGGAAGAATTACCGAATGGTTCTGTACCACAACTGGAGACACGCCTTCAATGTGTGCCAGCTGATGTTCGCCATGTTGACTGTAAGTGTGTTCGCTGACAGTGGAAGGTCACCTGTCACTTGTGAGGACCTACTGGCTTCCCCTTCACATTCCCATTTCTCTGACAAACTGCCCGGTGATTAACTTCACGTTGGAAGTTACCTACCCTGGTGTTGGGAGTGTATATTTCACAATGACCTCTGAGCTTTAAGGCTGTAAAATCACTGACACCTTGGAGCAGGTATAGTCTTTGAATGATTGCTTGAGTCTCTTTTTAATGTTTTATCCTGGGAAACTTGTTTTTTATAAACAAAAGAAATGCTTGGGTTTTCAAAGCCACCTTTTTTGCAGAGGATATGGGGATGAATGACTAAACAAAGAGATCTGCTGGATAAGACCTCATAGGCTGGTGGAAAGCCAAAGAAGGGATGTGTGACCATTACCCACAGGGACATGGGAATCCTGAGAGATGCTTATCTGGAGAAGGTCCAGGGAGGCCCTGGGAAGGAAGGAGTAGGAGTGTATGTTCTCAGGGTTTAGGGCACAGCAGGCTTCAAAGCTCTGCTCCAGGCACTATAACCTAGTAAACGTGGCCAGTCTGTTTTATAGAAACAGCTGGGGCAGCTGGCCAGAGGTAAGCCTTGGAATTTAATCTAAAAGCAAATGTTTGTGGCAAAAACTAAAATAGAATCCTCTCTTCATCTCCATTTTCTGGCAAGAAATAAGGCTCATTTGGTCTTATTTCTACTCACACTGTCAAGCTATTATCAATTAAAATGGTTTCTGGCTTAAATATATTTATTGGTTTCTTTAGCCTCAAGGTGATATGTACATACATGTGTGTCCATGTGTGTGTACGTAAGCATACCTGCCACACAGAAAAAGAGAAGATGAGTTTAAGAGTCTCATAACGTAAATCTAAACACCTTACATCTTTGCACCCAGATTAAAATTTAAATCCAAAAGAGGGAACGCCCAATGACAAACATTTTCCTTTGGTCCATGTGAAGGAAGATTTCTGCTCCTTCCTCATGAAGTGCTCTGTGCTCTTCTCTGCCTACTAAAATTTTGCTCATTCTTTAAAATACATTGATCTAATGCTGATTTTCCCATGAAGTCTTTCCTTTTCAATAATCATCAATAATTTCAATAATCATCAGTAATCGTCAATAATTACTTATTTCCCTGCACTGTGTCTTGTACACACATCTTTCTTCCTGCTGTGTATCTGAAGTTCAAGATCTCTCATTCTCCTGCAAAGTAAGCAGCTTGAGGCTAAAGAGGTCATTTCTTGTTCTTGCAATAACCTTCATTTACTTGCTCAACATCTATCCGTTGAGCATGTCACCAGCACCCTCTACTCAATCCTGTACTTGGTAAGCTTTCAACAAATTTGTGTTGGATTGATTTGAACTGAAATACACATATAGCATAAGAAAATGGGACCAAAATGTCTTCACTTTTACACTCAAGGACTTGTTTTTTGCGGCGGGGGGGCGGCGGGGGGCGGGGGGGGGAAGGTGTCCACAACTGCTGAAGAAGCAAGAAAAATAACCTGGAAAAACTGGACATCTCACTGTAACATACACCATGAAAGCAGGCAGCCAGTCAAATGAGGAAGGAAGAAGCTTTGAGTTATGGCCCTTAAATGTTTAAGAACCAATGTTTCATGGGAAAAAAAAGCCTCTCATTTTACTTTTCCAAATCAGATCTCATAGACAAGTAATAATTTTTTGTGTCCAGAGTTCACGTATATGGCTCACAGAGGATATCCAATAAAGAAATTATTAACCTATTATTTTGGAAAACCTGTGGATTTATGGTGAATCACCAAGATAAGGAAGCAGGAACCTTGTTCAATGAAGGACTGAATTGTGTGAAGTATTAGTCCCTTGTTTTGTCCAACTCTTTGCATCCCCATGGATTGTAGTCCAACAGGCTCTTCTGTCCATGGAGTGGGTAGCCATTCCCTTCTCCAAGTAGGAAACTTGTTCAGCGAGGGATTAAAGATGTCCTAAACAGAAACAGATTATATAATAAGCCTTAAAATAGTCCATCCTAAAGGAAATCAGTCCTGAATATTCATTGGAAGGACTGATGCTGAAGCTGAAACTCCAGTACTTTGGCCACCCAATGCAAAGAACCTACTCATTGGAAATGATCCTGATGCTGGGAAAGATTGAAGGCAGGAGGAGAAGGGGACAACAGAGGATGAGACGGTTGGATGGCATAACCAACTCTATGGACATGAGTTTGAGTAAGCTCCAGGAGTTGGTGATGGACAGGGAAGCCCAGCATGCTGCAGTCCATGGGGTCGCAAAGAGTCAGACATGACTGAGTGACTGGACTGAACTGAACTGAACTAAAAGAGTTGGGATAGAGGAAACTGGTAAGAACTGTATGGTCAAGTGGACATTTAGAAGAAAAGGGAATTCATACCCAGTTTTCTTTAGTAACTTTTTCCACCATATGGACAATCTTGATCCTTTTCAAGAAACTGAAGAAAGCAGAGCTCTCAGAATGTTACCACCATGGAGATACTCATTCTGCCTAAATATTTCAAGGGTAGAGTTGTTTTTGCAAGTCTGCTCAGCAACCTTGAAGAGTAGCACTGTTTGAGAAAGTCTGGGTTTTGTTTTTGTATTAATGCTAGCTCAAAAACAGAAGAATGTACTCTTAAAATTCTCTTGGCCAGGGGGAGAAGGGGCTAGAGGTTGAAAAATAAAAGCATGACTTTGGAAAGAATACCTTTGTGAATGTTATTTTTTTTATCCTTTGCCCTGAATAGAATAGCCACATTTGGAAAAGATATTATTTTCTGTTCTTTAAATGTTTCCGAACTAAGGGTTACAGTAAGTTGAAAATGTCAACTTTGTCGGTAACATAAGCATTCTCCTCTCCCACTTGACCATAGTCAGACTGGTTAATCAGAATGTTTTCACTAAGAAAGTAAATATTGAGATAACAGAGATTACTTGATTAGGGGCAAAAAAAGTGAGCGTAATTCGCTCATCAATTCTAACTTCTGGAATACGACCTTAGTAGGCAAAGGAGGCAAAATGATAACCTACTTATTTCCATGAGTGGCCCCTAAGGCTTCAGGCCTCAGGTACTCCTGAAGGCTGTTAGGTCTTTCACTGTTTTGCTCTCATCAGTGATTTTATTTCCATTCTAGTTATCTTATATTCCACTTCCACGTGTTGAATTAGAACTAAAATTCTCTATTAACATGGAAGAAAAGTTATAATTAACCCCTGGATTCATTCAGCGGAGTTACAAAGACGAGAGAGCAGGGCGCATGTGCGCCGAATTTTCCTCTAGATGGCGCTCCAAGGCAAAGTTTCCCAGCCAGTTGCCTGGAAAGAAAGGGGGTGGATGGTTGTTGATCTTGCCAACATTCCCTGAAAACGCTTCTTTTCTTCTAAGACAAGGAATACTGAGGCACGCACCCCACACTCTTTTCTTAAAAGAAACATCAGCAAGGCCAGTGTGTCTGAAAAGAACCCTCTGATGAGGACAGACCTGTGTTAGGGCTGTCTCCTTGCCTGCGGAGCTATTGGTGCAAACAGTAACTGCAGTCTCCTGTGTCTTTCTGTGGGTGTGTATTTTTCCAAGCCCATTGTCTCTAGGAATGGGAAGATGCATATTTGTGTGCCACTGATGAGCAAACCATGACACGAAGTACAACAGGGCAAGCGAATTACATGTAAGAATCAGCTTCCTAACCTTTAACTCTACAATCATTTCAAGCCCAGAAAATAGCTTGATTCAGAATTGTGTTTTGCAGAAGTATTCAAGCTCATGTCTAGGTAACAAAAAGGTCTTGTCCCTTTAGAAATTGAAAAGAAAAAGAACAAACTGCATTGTCGAATAGGCAATTTGATGTATAATGGTGGAAATTTAGTTCACTGGGAACCCTGTTAATGACTTATTAATTTATTACAAGCCTCTGGTGTAGAAGTCCAAATATTAAAATGAAAGTGTCAGTCTTATTCTTTGCTTCTAAAGAGAAATTAAGGTAGTTAAAAATTACCAAATATTTTTAATTCCTCTGATAAATGCAGTATGGAGTGCCAGTTACTATTTGCAGTTAAAACAGGGAATAAAAACCTACAGATAGATCAAGAATAATTATACAAATTCTCTTTATTTATAGAAGCTTGTAGAATAAATATTCCATCAAGCACATACATAATGAAAGATAATAAGCTCATTTCCTATATGTACAGTGTAGACCAGATAAAGGAGCCGACCATGCTTTTGTTTGTATTCTGTAAAATAAAAAGGCATGTGGTGATGCCAAGGTTGCAGAGACATTTTAAGGTTTTATAAATGATGTATGAGCTCTGACAGATTTTCCAGGGGGAAAAAAAAGGTTTCCTTAAGAGTCAGTATTCTTTACTATCCCATAAATGTACTCATTAGCACTTTGGGCCATGCCCTGTATCCTGTAGGGCTCAATAAAGATTCATTGAATGAGTGGATTTAGTTTAGGGTAATATTATTCAGGGAACTATGCTGCTCAGTGTCCAGTTTTTTCAAAAAACTATAAAATGATGAACAACTATCATTGCTAGAAATCTTGTTCTTTCTTCATATCACACTAAGGTTCAGCTAGGGTTCATATAGAATATTATGATCTTGCAGAATTCACTGGATATGAAAAGAGACGAGCACATGATCACATTAAAATTGATGGCGGTGCTGGTGGCTTGGTGCTGGTGGGGAAATGCAGTTAAACACTAATAATAACCAAGTATCGCAGCAAACACACTGACACCTCCTGACGTTTACGGTGGCTTCTTAAATCTTAAATGTGGAGGTAGTGCATTTAAGTCCGTATTTGGATTGTCAACAAGGTTATTTTCAGAGATAAGCCAAGTCGTTTTATTGATAATTCAAACTAGAGAGCAGAAGGGACGTTTAGGAAGAAAAATCCATCCTGTTCACTAGCTTGAGGATAATGTGCTGTCCTCTGCCGTTTTCAGGGAAGTCCTTGATTTTTGAGGTAGACAGTTTCTTCTGCAGGGAGATCTTAGAAACACAATTAGAATTCCTTTCCCCCTTAACCCAAAGAAAGACAGAACTGGTTGAATTTTCAAATAAAATATTTTTGCTCTATAACCAGACTCCTAATCTCAACAGAAATCTAATTTCTTTGTAGATTGTAATGTTGTAAGGTACAAAGAGATCTATGGCTTTATTCTGTAACCAACAACAACAAAGTAACAAACAGTAATTGCATTTGTAATCATCAAACATCATTTTTACATTGTATTTCCTTATCAATATAAGTAATAACTAGTTATATTTACTTTAAAATAAATGGCAACATTATCCTAATAATACAATAAAATCTGCATATTAGAAAAACCAATTCTTTGTCATGTAGGTATACCTTGATTTCTGGTGTACCTTCAAAGAAAGCACATTTTTAATTGAGGAAAGGAGTGATTCTTTTATGGTTTTGCAGAATATCAGCACTGGGTGCTGTAAATTAACTAGGGAGCTAATCAATTTGAATACTGTGTCTAAATTACATTTAAGACTCCTGGCTTTTAATCATTTAAGAAGGTTTCTATTTTTATTCTCTCTGGCCACCTCTCAGAGCTCCAGTGAGGCACTCCATGTTTCTAACTGACACTCCCTTTATCCACATTTATTTTACAAAAGGAAAAAGACAAAGCAGCACATAATTAAGAAACTGGTGTGCTAATAATCAAACATACAATTGGGCAGAAGGATAATCCAATCCACTTCCTCACACAGGAGAGTAACCTCCATAACTCACTTTAAGCGCTGCCATTCATGAGTTATGGGTCATTCCCTTTCTAGTGAAAATAAATTCTCCCGCACCATCAGCCAGAGCTGAGTATTTTTCTTAGGACATGTAAATTGTAGAAGTGTATGAACATAATCATGCTGGCATTTGGGGGGGAGTGCAAGCTCTTGCCTGTGGACACAGGCTTGTAAGGAAATGTGTATGGTTTCAGGGCTGCGGTTGCCTGGTTACAATATAGGATTTTTTATTAAAGTGAATTTATTCCTGAGATTTTTATGGTGTTGGTAAACTGCTTAATCTGTCGCTCCGTATTTTATGACTCCAGCCAAATCCTGCAGGTCAGGGAGACCCAGCAGCAGGGCCATGGTCATTTATCACAGCCTCTGTTTCCCACAGCCAATGACTCAGTAGTGGCAGTTTCTTGAGGCTGAATGAAACTTGGCACCTACCGGTGTCAAGCTGGGGACTTTATAAAGTTTTAATTTTTTCACTGGTCTCGTGTTCAAGTTTAGCTCAGTGATGACTAGTGAAAATTTGGGTAAGTTTTGAAGAGGTCTCATATTCTCGAAATTCATCAATCTGGCTTCTTTGTGGCAGGTGAAGAGGACTGTCTCTCTGCACAATTGAAGTTTACCAGGTCATCTGCTTCATTTTCTGTGCTCACATACCGCATGTTCTATTCAATTCACTTGTAGTTTATCATAAAATATAAACTATATTTCTCAACACAAAAAAGCAGGCTGTCTTTATCCTCAAAAATAATAAAGCATATTCTCAGTATTGAAAGCAAAAAACGTTAAACATCTAATATGTTTTTCCTTTTGTCTTTTTTTGAATTACAGTATGCTTGCTATATACATACATGTAGCTTTGCTTTTGTATTACCTAAATTGAAGAAAAAATTCAACTTTTAAAGGCTTAGTAGATATTTACTCTTTTTGTACCATTTGTATTTGTTTTCATACCTTTTACCGAAATATGAGAGCAGAGATACATTGACCGATTTTTATTTGACCACATCATGACTTCCTGAGAATGAAATGAAGAGTATTGACAGATGCCAGAGGTTTGCTTTGAAATAGTCTAGCAAACAAAAAAAACAGAACATGTGAAGGGATAAATGTATCAAGGCAGCAGAACGTGGCTTCCTGGTAAAGTTAGGTAACAAGTACTTGGGTATTCAATACAGTATTCTATTTTTCATAAGTTTTTAACTTTACAAAATAGGTAATTTTTTAAAAATTAGGATAACAAGTAGGTTAAAATTAAGTCAAGGAGGTAGTTAAAACTAACTAAAATTATTAAAGTCAATTCATTTTTTAAATTCATGCAACAAACATTTACTCAAACGTATATGCTTGTACCAGTTTTGAGAGGCTTCCCTGATAGCTCAGTTGGTAAAGAATCTGCCTGCAATGCAGGAGACCCCAGTTTGATTCTTGGTTCGGGAAGATCCCTGGAGAAGGGAAAGGCTCCCCACTCCAGTATTCTGGCCTGGAGAATTCCAGGGACTGTATAGTCCGTGGGGTGCCTGGCCATTCTGAGTCTTACATGAGTAAGCATTTGCGATATTATTTGAGATTCAGAGAGAAGGTGTGTCCAAAACATGACTTAGATATTTCAGTTTGATAATAAGTGCCTTCAAGAAGCTTCTGGTTGTAAAAGTATTTAAGTGTAGACTGTAAGGTCTTCCCAACTCTGAACTTGATAAGCAAAGGATCACTGCAGACTTAAATCAGTGTTTAATTAAGGCCAAATCAATATTTGACTACATTCATCTTGAAAACGAAGAGAAGCAAATTTGATCAAAACTGTCCCACACCTTGTACACCTGAAACTAACACAACATTGTAAATAAACTATATCCAATAAAAAACAAACAAAGAACCCAAGCTATCCTACTCCCATGGAAACTAGACCAACTACACCTGGTTTGTATTGTATCATGTGCTTTGGTAAAGGAGCCGTGTAAACATGGTGTTGGTTGGTGGTCCCCTAATAGCTGGCAAGGTTCTGGTTTCTGGACCTCAGAATAGGACTGAAGTGCCATTTCTTCAGCCTGGCAGATCCAAATATTGGCAGACAAACATTACTGTAATCACCAGTGTAGATCTAGATTTAGATGCAATCTAGATCTAAATCTAGATGCAATAGTTTATCTAGCAGGGTTTCTTTTTTAATAATTTTATGTATTTACTTTTTGGCTGTGTGGGTCTGCATCGCTGTGTGGGCTTTTCTCTAGCTGCGGCGATCAGGGCCTACTCTCTAGTTGTGGTACACGGGCTTCTCATTGCAGTGGCTTTTCTTGTAGAGCAGAACGTGGGTTCTAGGGCACACGGGCTTCAGTAGTTGCAGCTCCTAGGCTCCAGAGTACAGGCTCAATAATTGTGGTGCATGGGCTTAGTTGTTTAGCAGCATGTGGGACATTCCAGGGATTGAACCCAAGTCTCCTGGATTGGCAGGTGAATTCTTTACCACTGAGCCACCAGGAAGCTTTCAAGGTTTTTTCCCCACAATGGAAGATTGCATTGTGAATACCTGTTATTCTCCCTCTGAGCTTTCATCACGCACTGTCTCTTATTGGCAAAGAGAGGATCTTTTTTAAAAAGAAGATAGGATATGGCATCAAGTATAAATTTATTCATAAGCACTCTTGGTAAGCAAGTGAAATCTATTTCCATCTGAAAGCTTGAGGAAGTCCTCTGCTTAAAACCATTGCTTTAGAGCAAATTGAATAGGTTGGTATCCATCAACCTGCCCCCAGGATTGCATGTTAATATGTGTGTGCTCAGTCATGTCCGACTCTTTGCAACCACATTGACAGTAGCCTACCAGACTCCTCTGTCCACGGAATTCTCCAGGCAGGAATACTGGAGTGGGTTGCCATTTCTTCATCTAGGGGATCTTCACAACACAGGGATCAAACCCACATCTCTTGTATTGGCAGGCAGGTTAAGCTCTTACATTGAAAGGTGGCCATTCCATCTTGAAGCGAAAAATAGAGTCCCCAAAAAAAGCATGCTGGCTTGGCTGCAAATACCCGTGAAGCCCAAACATGTGCCTTAACAATTCTTTTATTATTCTGATCCACTCAACTGGGATGTGAGCTGAATTGGGAGGGTGATTGAGGCACCATTCTCATAGAACCTTCCGTCCTTGGTTAGGAGATCTAAGTTTCACGGACAGACGCCGCATGTGACGGATGGCCTAGCACAGCTGGACCAGCCATCAGCATTGCAGTCTGGGGTGTTCTTTGGAAGACCTGAGCACTCTGTATGTGGAATTTACGATGAAACCCTCAATGAAACGAGCACTCTTTGGCTACAGAAAATTTTATTTTAATTATGTACCAAACAAACGCCCCAGACAGGGCCCCTGCAATACTGCATACCAAAAATGAAGAAATACCAGAAATTAAATGCTGCCTTTCAGCCTCAAGGTCATATCACTCTTAGGGTATGAAGTCATGTTTAGATCAGTTGAGACATGATGACACAATTAGGGATTCAGCATGCAGAGTCTTCTAGAGGAGGCACTTCCTTGAGAAACCATGTTCTTCAAAATGCCTCAGAATGGTCTGAGCGGCCCTCTTTGCTCTTCTTGTTCAGAAGAAAGAAAGATGAAGAGGAGAAGAAAGATTCTACAGAAGCCCATCACGTTCTGTCTCAGCCTCAGCCAGTCCCCTGATGGCTCCATGGCAGTGCCTGTCGCCAGCATCCACAGAGGAGCAGTTGAGCCGAGGACCTTCCGGGACTGTTAGGAATTTCCAGCACATCACTGGATTCCCTCCCTCTTAGTCCGTCACCTGCCAGATCTCAGAATCAATAGGATGAACTTGGGAAATTTCTCATCATTCAGTACCTCTCACAGCTGACTTCTGGCATCACCTTCTCAGATTCCCGCACTGCGGCTGCGTAGGTGACAAGGGTCATGCAGACGACGACGCACCATCTCCAGAAACAAAGCAGGAGTGGCTAGCCACTTTCTCCATTGCTTTCTTCCACAGATTGCCACCGGTATTGTGATATTAATAGTTTCTCACTAGAAAAGGGGCATTGTTCTGGTGGGCACGCGGCATGATCAAACTATACACACAACAAGAGCCAGACATGCCTGTCTTCTTCAAGGCTCTGTTCTAGCCTGCAAAGGAGAACATATTGAATCAACATTGCTCAATGAATGAATGAACGGACACTTTTTAGGTTATTCCAAGCTAGGACAGGTTGATAAGACATGGGCTTATTTCTAACACAGAAAAGGACTTACACATACAAATTCTGGAGTGGGTAGCCTATCCCTTCCCCAGTGGATCTTCCCGACCCAGGAATAGAACCGGGGTCTCTTGCATTGCAGGCAGATTCTTTACCAACTGAGCTATCAGGGAAGCCCTAGGCATACATAATGTATATATATTCTAATGAGTAAACATTCTTTAAGGAAATTTGCAGCATAAAGGAAAAAATCTAAAGTCATGTATGATCCGACTACTGGTAACATTTTGAGGTACATCCTGACAGTCTTTTTCTATGAATGTATTAAGACATTTTGTAAAGTTGGATTGTTGTACACAAACCATTGTATCTTTCTTTTCTTTCTAAACTTCATTTTAAATCACTATATATTATTAGCCACATCTTGATGCACCAGAGCTGTGTTTGGCTCAAGATGTCCAGTGGCTCTGCAGTATTAACCTCTTACAATTCAAGAATAAACATCCATTGTTGAAAGTCCCCTGGTGACCTAGGGATTAGGATTCTGGGCTTTCACTGCCTTTGGCTCAGTTGCCAAAGGCTCTGAGCCTTTGGCTCACTGCCTTTGGTTCAGTCCCTGACTGGGGACCTGAGATCCCCCGGGCTGCATGGTGTGGCCAGAAACAAAAGATAAAGAATAACCTTCATGGTGGACTAAAGCACACTCCAAGTGATTCCTTAATATCCTGCCATCATTCTGTTATCACATTCTCTTTAAAAGCTGCACAACTGCACGTACACTCTCACCTTAGTGGCTGGGCTGCACAGTGTGTGAGGACACAGACTGGGGAGTCAGGTTGCCCAGAGTCTAATCCTGTCTCCGTTTCATTCCAGTGGTGTACTCTGGTGCTTCGAGATCTTCATCTGTAAAGTGGGAGAGATCAGAACAGTTTCTCCTTCAGAGAATTCTTGTAAAGATTAGACTTGTAAGGATTAGATGGGTTAAGGTACTTGAGGGTTTAGAACAGTGTCTGGCACATACTAAATGCTACAGAAGTGATATCTGTTGTCAGTGTTATCCCAAGCCTCTCTTCTCAGATAGATCAATTACTTAACACACACTAGGGTTGGTTGGAGAAGACAATGACACCCCACTCAAGTACTGTTGCCTGGAGAATCCCACGGATGGAGGAGCCTGGTGGGCTGCAGTCCCTGAGGTCGCTAAGAGTCGGACACAACTGAGCGACTTCACTTCCACTTTTCACTTTAATGCATTGGAGAAGGAAATGGCAACCCACTCCAGTGTTCTTGCCTGGAGAATCCCAGGGACAGTGGAGCCTGGTGGGCTGCTGTCTATGGGGTCGCACAGAGTCAGACACGACTGCAGCGACTTAGCAGCAGCAGCAGGGTTGGTCGCTCAGTTGTGTCTGACTCTGCAACCCCATGGACTGTGGCCCACCAGGCTCCTCTTTCCATGGAGAATTCTCCAGGCAAGAATACTGGAGTAGGTAGCCATTCCCTTCTCCAGGGGATCTTCCTGATCCAAGGATCGAGCCCAGATCTCCTGCATTGCAGATGGATTCTTTACCATCTGAGCTACTAGGGAAGCCCACTAAGAACTGAACATTTTTGTTAAATGAGTGAAGCCTCTATAGCACCATCTAATGTTATTATGGCTGTTGTTTTTTATACTTCTGGATTCTACAGAGCCACAGGTGTTAGTCGCTCAGTCGTGTCTGATTCTTTGTGACCCCATGAACTGCAGCCCACTAGGCTCTTCTGTCCATGAAATTCTCCAGGCAAGAATACTGGAGTGGATTGTCATTCTCTTCTCCAGGGGGTCTTCCTGACCCAAGGATCGAACCTGGGTCTCCTGCATTGCAGGCAGACTCTTTACCACTGAGCCACCCGCAAAGCCCCAGAGTCAAAAAGCAACTGTCAATTTTTCTCTGGCCATCGTGTTCCTCTGTTCCTCTGACTACCATACAGGATCAGCTTTGACATGGTGGCATATCCTCACTGGTTTGAATTTTATGTTGACTGAATGGTAGGAAATCACTGGCTAGTTTAAGAAACACTTCATCTCAGTTTTACTGTTTGGGTCCTCTGGAGTTCCAGTGATTATATGCTCGAGTGGCTGGGGTCAGGGTTATCCCAGCACACGTTTAACCCAACAGAGGACTGTGACAGGAGACCTACTCAGAGGGTCGTGACAGGTTTTTCTGGAGAGGGTGCCGTGGACGCTAACTCTGTATGCCGTGGTTATCATTTTACTTAGATATATGATATTCCCTGCTTTACATTTCTGATATGGGCCATGAGGGAATACAGGTGACAGGGTAGAGTAAAATAATGGCCAATAAAACCCATTATTGGGTAACAGGTAGTTACAGGATCAGTAGCAGCAAACATATCATTTTATTTGAAAATAAAAATAGAATTAAGCATAGGAGAAACACATCAAAATGTACTTCCTGCTGCCACTCTGTTTTCCTTTGAAAGTATATTGTCTTCAGCAGGCAGTTGACTTTTTCTCCCCAATGCGTGTCAAGTGTAGGTCAGAATGGATAGGACTAGAAAGAAGATGGATGGGGTGGGGGAGGGGCAAATGGACACTTAGTGGCAGGTGGACACATCTCAGGCCTGACGAGCCTCAGAAACCATTTACCAGGCAGCTTTAAATCACAGTCAAGAGATAGGTGCTGCTTCAGTAACTCAGGTATCACAGCCAAGAGAGGTAAATGTGCTTCATGTGACTGTGCTGCACCTCAGGGATTCTTTATTGGCAGGACCTAGAGATGGGCTCCATGGCCTTTGAACACCATGAAGTTATAGAATAATTTCTGGGAAAGTCCATGGTTTTTATTAAATTATCAAAAATATCCATGATACAAATAGTTTAAGAGCTAAATGCTGGATTTCCAAGAAGCGGGCAGGGTAGTCGGCCGTGTAAGACCTTAAAGTATATTCCATCATAGTATACAATGGGTGATAACTGATAGCTTAAAAATGATTCCGGATTTTGAACTTGAGTCTATTACATGGCGTTGGATTTTATCTTCTAATTAAACTTCTAGTTGAATTATCTTATGTTGACATTATCCCATCCCTATTCTTACTGTTCCAATTCATCAGCTCGTTCTAAACAGCAGCATTTTCACAGACAACAACCTCTCTAAATTTCAGTGCATCTTCATTGTGTTTACAGCACTGATTTCCAGAATACAGTGTATAATTATTTCATGCTTGATAGACTTTCAGGATTTACTTAGTATTAGCAAGATCCAAACCCAATGAAACTGTCTTACAGTTTCAGGATGACAGAGAAAGACACTTGCATCCCTTTCTCCTTTCAAAAAACACCCCCAAAATAACAAGGAGTGTAAGAAATGGACACAAATTCCACTGTTTTCATGGAGGGAGGATGATTTGTAGATTAACAAAGAAAAGGACGGTCCGACCCAAATGCCTTCAGGATGAGAGAGTAGGGAAGGGGTACACATGCGAACCAGTACTCTCCTAGAAGCTGTCAAAGCTCAGGCACTGGAAGGACCAGATACCACAAAAATGGGGTGAATGGGAGTGAGGGACGATGAAAACACTGATCCCCCAAATTTCCATCCCCTCCCCCTATAGTCCAAGAACTACTCTTCCCCTGGTCTATGCAGGAAGCCCAAGTATTTGCCAGAGAGACTGAGCCCCAGACTTGGGGACACCGGTAAAAGAAAAGTTAGGTGAGTCGCACCTTGAAAGTAAGAGAATGAAGTGAAAGTCTCCATCACGAGGGTGAGAAGCCACATACCCTTTTCTCAGAATTCCAACACCTGTATTTATGCTACTTCCGAGCAAGAGATTGGAAAATCCAGAAGAGTTTAGAGTACCTATACTGGCATGTGGGGGTCTATGGCAGGACCAACTGGCCATGTGCTCACCAGTGATGAGATCAGCCATGTATAGACACCACCTCCATGCATGGGTGTGTGGTGAATGTAGACTCCCAGGAGTAAGTAGACTACCAGGGATATCAGGCATTTGAGGAAACCACCAAACACAGAGATAAGCAGTTCATAAGAAATAGGCAATTCAGGGAGCAGAAGAGAATTTCAAAGGAATTATAATTAATATCTTCAAAAGAGAAGAGACCATAATGCATCCATGTAAGGAGAACAGTATGATGTTAGAAAAGGAGCAGCAGACAGGAAAATGCTTGTAAATTTAAAATATTATTACTCCTGGACAGTAAGAGGAGAAAAGTCAATATGAGCAATGGGAAAGAAGAAATGGAAAATAAGGAAATGAATATAAGAAGTCCAATGTCAAACCTATTGGAGTGCCATTCAAATAGGACAGAAAAAATAATGAAGTTGAAATTATTAAGGGGAAAAAAAAAAGATGACAAGAATATTGTGCTGAAGAAAATGACCCTTCACATGGAATAGGTTTACCAAGCAATGATGAGGGAAAGTCCTAGACCAAAGAAGATTTTTGTGAAATTGGCAAACCCCAGGCATAGAGAGAAGCTTCTAGAAGAGAGAAAATCAAGTACCATTCAAAGGATTAGGAACAAGAATGATTTATGCTTCGCTAAGGCAACTTTGGAAGTTAGGAAACAATAGAGCTGTCCTTCAAAATTCTGAGTGAAAATGTTGCAACCTAGAATTGTTAGGCAAACCAATGATTGAGTAGGAGAATAGATTAAAGACATTTCAGTTGTGCAAAGCCTCAAAAAAAAAAAAAAACCAATCAACTTTCTCAGTGTTAAAGAAGTATTAACATCCTTTCTGATGAAGCTACTGGCAGATGTGTTCCTGCAAACTGAGAGAGAAAATGAGGAAAGAGGGAGATGTGGGATGCAGGGGACAGGAAACCAGCCCCAGGAGGGGGACGCCGGCAGCAGACAAGAGAATCCAGGCCAAATACCAGCACTGGGCCAAAGCAGGGACCCCCAGGACAGCAAGGGACCTGTCAAAGGTGTGGCTGTTCAGAGAGCTGTGTAGGATGTACGTTCACTCAGATGTTGAAAGAAATCTTAACTCCAGGAAGCTAAACATCTACATAACAAAGGATGTAATCATTGGATACTGAGTGGATAATATTTACAGATTGATCATCAGATAGGCACTTTCTGAGACCCGGGGCACTTATGTTTCTTTGTGCCTCGGTTTCCTCACCTTAACTGGCAGACCGTAATAGTTCCTGCCTGTCACAAGAAGGAAGTTGCCAGGCCTCCCTGTCCCTCACCGTCTCCCGGAGTTTGCACAAGTTCACGTTCATGCCTCGGTGATGCCATCCAGCCATCTCATCGTCTGACACCCTCTTCTCCTGCCCTCAATCTTTCCCAGCATCAGGGACTTTTCCAATGAGTCATCTGTTCACATCAGATGACCAAAATACTGGAGCTTCAGCTTCAGCATCAGTCCTTCCAGTGAATATTCAGGGTTGATCTCCCTTAAGATTGACTGGTTTAATCTTCTTGCTGTCCAGGGTACTTTGAGGAGTCTTCTCCAGCACCACAGTTTGAAGGCATCAATTCTTTGGCATTCTGCCTTCTCACAACCATATGTGACCACTGGGAAGACTGTAGCCTTAATTATAGCCTTTGTTGGCAGAGTAATGTCTCTGCTTTTCTTTGTTTATGCAAAAGTAGGAAGTCGAGATATACCTGGAGTAACAGGCAAGTTTGGCCTTGGAGAACAAAATGAACCAGGGCAAAGGTTAACTGAATTCTGCCAAAAGAATGCACTAGTCACAGCAAATATCCTTTTGCAATAACACAAGAGACGACCTTACACACGGACATCACCAAATGGTCAATACCGAAATCATATTAATTACATTCTTTGTAGCCAAAGATGGAGAAGTATGTTAAATGATTATGGTTCTCTTAGGACAGTGTCTGGCACACAGGAAGGACTGTAGTCACATGGGAAACCCCTGAGTAACCAAGGGCTACTGACATGCACCTACTATACAGTAACATGGAGGAAAATTAAACAAAATTACCTACCAAATTAGACAAAGAAAGAAAATGGAAAGTGCTTGCCTTTCGGAATCAGGATAGGGGAAGGATGAGGGACTATTGGTTTTGGTTCTAAGTTTCTAACTACAATTGAATTTTTAAAAACTATTGCAAATAATGCCTTCAATAAAATAAAATTAACTTAAAACCAACAGCCAGCTCTGAATTTTAAAATGACGGACACACACTGCTTAGATATGGATTACTTAATCCTGCCCAGATAGTTTATAAACATTCCTATTTACTATGCAGATGAAATTATATGTATTATGAAATTATATGTAGATGAAATTATGTGTAGAAATCTTTTAAAATAAAATTGTCGACACAGAAACTTTATCATTCAGTTATTTCTGCAATAAAAACATAATTAACTAAAAAACAGAGTGTTTGTTGCTATAAGAGAACTGTCTCACAGATACTAGCTAGTGATCCTAGATGTGGAGACAAAGCGCACATGAAAAGGGAAGCAGTTTGAACTCTACCTTTCCCCTTCTCCTGCCCTCTGATAAAGATTTTAATGAGTACTGAAAGGGGAGGCTTACAAGTTAAAGGGGCGGGGGGGGGGGGGGGGGCAAAAAGGCCTTAGATCGAGCAAATGCGTAGCCCTGCATTTCTATAAGTTCACTTTCTCTTCTAAACTAATGAAAGGCCAGCGGGAATCAGAGAAGCACTGCTGCTCTTGGTTATGTAGTTCATCACCCTGCTTCCCAGAGATATCACACCACACCCATGCACTTCACAAGCAAGCTACCCGAGGATCATGAGGAAAAGAGTTGCATGTAATGGATTCCCCACCTGATCCAATGTCTGAATCGCCTAATCCTCTGCCAAATTCTAGTTTTCAAGATAGGCACTGCTTATCTGAAATTCCACCTGTCCTCCAAACTAATGTGAATTAAGGTATTTATAAGATAACTTTTAGAATATTATCATGTAACAATTTGAGTACTTCTAAGTTGCTTTTTCTAATAGACACACACACACACATATTTTTTAAGGCATTTTCTCTTGCCTACTTTCATTTAAATGGCATCTGGTGGCTACATCACTCAGTTCTAAACTCATCCCCTCTCTCTCCCTACCCCTAGATGCTCAGCGTTTTGAAACGTCAAATCACAAAACACATTTTGCTCCAAGCCTTTGCCAGACGGTCACTGTATCTAGACAGCGCAGCTTCTTCTCTAAAAAGGAAACGAAATAGTCTGAGCTCTGTCCTGGAGTGCCAGCCGGCGCGGGCCACCGTGCCTGCTCATTCATCACCGCGGGGCCCCTGGGCTGTGCAGCCCACCACCCAACTCACTAGTCGAAGGGGTGGCAGTTAATCATTCCCTTAAATGATGTGGGTATGAACAGAGCTGATAGCTGCTCAGCAGACGAGCCTCAGCCTTCCTCCCTGCCCCGAGCAGTGACTGTGGCCATTTTCCCATCTTCCCAGACCGCCGGGTTTCAAGAGATTCTGACCGAGGTGGAAATTTTAGCGGTGATTGTGGGATGCCTGTGTCATGACCTCGACCACAGGGGAACCAACAATGCCTTCCAAGCTAAGTAAGTGTTCTAATTGTTGTTATTTTAATGCATTTGCCTTTCTGTTCAGAGCCAAAGGTGACGCGCGCGCTAAGGAGTAAAGCATTAATTTCTGGCGTCTGAGGCCAAGGCCACGCAGGCCTGGGCGCGGGTGTCACGGGGCTCATCCATCTTTATAATTCCTTATTCCTCTTTTAATTGCAAATTTGCCCTTCATGTCATGCTTGTTGATTTGGTCTGTCTCTGTTGACCTCAGTCGGATAACAAAGCTCAGATTTTTAAAGGGCCTTTTTTTTTCCCCCTCCCAGAATGTTTGCCTTCAGGGGATCATAGGTTTCTTGGATTTGCTACCCTGGAAGTCTGGCTTTGAGACTATTAAAATAAAAGTGGAAATTTTATGAAACAAAAGATCTCCTCCTTCCCCAGTAGAATTTCTTCCGGGTTCTTTTGATGTTGGGTGTTGTATAAACTGCAGTGAGATGGAGTGACGTTGGAGGAGGAAGAGGGTCTCTGCCCCTACCAAGCCTCATCCCACAGAAAGGTGGGAAACAAGAAAAGCAACTCCACCAACACAGGGGATGTGGAGGTGCGCGGTGCAGGGACAGGGCGGTCTGTCCCTGAGCAAGGAGGACAGGCCCGGGAGGCCCTTGCTTGGCGGCTCACCCTGGCGCCGAGGCCACAGAACTTACGGGTGCTGGAAATAAGACCAAGACCCAGGTCTCCTGGCTCTCGTATTCAGGTTCCAGTTTAACGTGCTTTTTACTACCTGTCTGCAAACAACATGGGATGGGACTTCAGAGGCTCAAGAGAAAAACGTTTGGGGATGGAGAGACTGAGGAATCTTCAACAAAGAGGTAAGACTAGCTTTCAGGTGACCAGTTTCCAAGCCCCCGGAGCAGGTCTTCTTCTGTGATCTGAAACCCCAGAGGCCCACGGTGTGTCAACAGGTACCTTTCAGCTCACCACTTTTTTCCCTGTAACACCTACATTCTAAGGCCTTGGAGCCCTGGGCCTTTCTGTTTGCTCCTGATCTAGCAGATAAATATCGACTGTGTGCCCTCTATCCATCCTGAATGCAGAAGCCCATCACTTCAACCTGCTCTTTTCCGTGTCCTGTAATTTCCAGACCCTCTTACCTTTCTGTGACAGCGACTCTGCAAAAACTCAGCTCTGGCTCAACCTAACAATTCAGCTTCTTGCTCTTCTGTCCAGACTTTTAAAGGCTTTGGGAGAAAGTGTCACAGCTGTGAGCCTGAGGCATACCCAATAGGTATTCTCCCAACTCGGCTAGGGGCTCAGCACTCCTCACCAGGCTCTTTGGGTCCCTAGCCAGCTCCATGCCCCATTCTGATAAGCAGTTATAGATACCAAATATTCCTCCTCCTAAACCACCTTCTATTCCACCACCTCCCCCCATGCAGCTTGCCTCTCCCTTCACTGAGAAAATTGAGGCCATCAATCGAGAACTCCCTCAATTTCCTCCCCTGCCATGAACGAACTTATCTGTCTGGCCCCATCCTTTCCTCCTTCCCTCCTATCTCTGTGAAAAGGCTGTCCCTCCTCATGTCAGAGGCTAATCCTTCCACCTCAGCGTTGGACCCCTTCCTCCCTCCCTCCTCCAGGACCTGGCTCCATCCATCTTCCTCTCTCTGCCCTGTATCTCCCATCCTAGTAATATGAACAGTTCTTCCCATCTTGAAAAACCCACCTCCATCCCTGCTTCTCCCTCAAGCTTCCTCTCCATTTCTCCTCTTTCCTTTCCAGCCAGTCTTCTTGGAAAGTCATCTGTTCCTTGTCTTCACTTCCCTCCCACACAGCTTCCAGGCCTGCCCAGCAGGGGAGCAGCCCTCAGTAACGCCACCAATGACCCCTTTTCCCAAAGCCACAGGACACTCTTCCGGTCCTTCTTTCTTGATCCTTCTTGCCATGACACTGTTTGTGATGCTCTCCTCCAAAGAGCTCTCTTTCTTCCCTTGTCTGGGAGAGAGACACCTTCACCCACCTTTCTAGCCTTTCTTCTCAGCTTGCTCCTCCTGCCCCAGCCTTCACTGCACATGTTCTCTCCTCCTCATCTGCTCTGCTTTACCTTTCATGCTGGGCCACCTGCTGATCGGCCCCAAACCCATACCTATGGACCATAATTCTCTACTAATCTCTACACTTCTTCCAGCTGCTTGAGGAGCTCCTCCTATCTGAAGTCTCATCATCACCACAACCCCAGTCTTTATCTCTACACCCAATTCTTTTCCTCTTCTTCTCCATCCCAATGAATGGCACCACCAGAAGTCCACAAGTCACTCGGATCTCCTCAGAGTTGACATCTCTGCATTCTTACAGTAACCACTGCTTCTCTGCATCCCTCAGATTCCTACAACCCACAGCCCAACTCTCCTCCTCCAGTCTTCCCTACCTTGGAGCTCCAGAATATTCTTTTTTAATTCACAAATCTCATCGGATTGCTCCCCTACTTAAAAGACATTCACTGGCCTCTTGTGACTCTCAGGATAATGTTCAAATTCGTGAGTTTTGCCCGTAATGCCTTTTTGAATCCGGCTCCTGCCCATTTCTCCAGCACAGCAGTCACACCTGCCACCCCGCCCTCACCTATGCATCCAGGTTCAGACACAAGGGGTTACTTAAAGTGCTCGATGGGGTCCAGCTAGTTCTCTTTTCTCTGCTCCCGGTCTGCTGTTTCCCCAGCCCAGAATGCCCTTCTTCTTTCCCCCAGCCTCCTCTGAAAGCTCCACCCACCACCCCCCAGATTCTATCCCTGATGACCTTCCCTGCATCAATCTTCTGTGCCCACATCATGCCCTGGCTATGCTTTTTCAAAATTGCACATCTCACACCACATTAGTTGCTGATTAACAGGTGTGTCTCCCCTTCTCCTTCAGTACCTATGATGTGTAGAAGTACCAAGAGAGTGATAAACCCACAGGGAATGTTTGCTGAGTGAATGAATGATAAATGCATGAATTGGTGAGGCTTTAACTATTTTAATATTGCTTTTCAGTAAAGTTTCCTGCTTTCTTAAACAAGTGCGATCTTTTACGGATTATTATAAAACACGGTTTTTACATACCTTGGTTTGATGTTGTACTGATGACAATAGCATCCCTGGGGCCTGCTGAAGTGTAAACTGTATAATACACTTTGATTATAGGGTCTGACAGGTCCTTATGTTTGAGCTCCTGGCCTGCGTTTGTTATTATGAGTATTTTAGGGTACCCCTCTCTCAGGCCAATGGCACCATTGTCACTGTGTCTTCCTGGAGCACCCTACCGTCCTGCCACTTACACATAAAGAATTGTGTCTATGAAGCAACAGTGAGCACCTTGTAGGTTCTTTTAAAAAGAGTCAAGTGCGCAATGTATGTACTCAGATAACAAACGCCTCCACCCTGGAGAGAGCCTGTGTATCAGACCAGGAGAGCCAGGCCTTCTTGCTATTTGACCTCTCAGCTCGTTGGACCAAGATCACACACCGAATCCTAACCCAGCTAATCACATCTTATCTCCCAGGAGTCTGGTCCTGGATTACCATGATATCGACTCAGTTAGCTGTTGAGGTCCAAGCTGCAGGTCCATGGAGACCTGGACACTGAGGCTGCATTTGGGGAAACCGGTGATGAACAGATTCCGAGTGAATAAGAGAAGCAAGAGAGCAAATCTGCAGAGAGAAGAAAGTCAGTATTCAGAAAGGAGCAGAGAAGATACTGTACAATTCTAGAGGAAGACAGAGATCCCTGGTTTTCCATGTCTGCCCCTGCTTCCAGGAAATCCAGCCATGCTTGTGACAATAGGGCTTGCTCAGAGATCCTGGTTGCATTTAATCAATTTTTTTTTTTAAGTGAAAGTGGTTCTAATTCATTTCCATTCTTTGCTGTGAGTGGTCCCTGAGACAAGGAGAAGAATTGCAGTTATTTGTTGTTTACTATCTCAAGCGCTCAACTAATATCCCTGTAGCTAGATATTTTTGTCTCCATCTTACAGAGGGAACTGGGCCTCAGGAAAGTAAGTGACTTGCCCAAATTCACCCATCCAGAAGGTGGCAGAGTAGTGTTTGAACCTAGGCTATCTGACTCCAAGGGCCATTTTTTAACCACTTTATCCTACCCTCTTTCATGACTTTGTGGTATTTATTTTAGGCTTTTGAATTTCCAGTTTATTGGCTGGCTTGTGATATATGTGAGCTCTGGAAAACTAAGATGCATTTTGACATCCAGAAAATCAAGACGTGGAGCTGTAAAAATTGTAGAACTCAACTAGATCTTGGTAGTCATATTCCTTAATTTTCAAAATTTTTTTCATATGCCTTAATTTTTAAAAATTGGAAACTGAGGTCCCCAAATCTCAAGTGATTTGGGTAATACTGAACAATTTTCACACATATGAGATAGCTATGATATCTCTGATACTAGAATTCAAAGTAAATTTTTTGCATCTTCACACCACATGATCAAATCTATGCGTTCCAAGATGGTCTGAGCTGTTTCCTCACAATGGTTGGCCTTTTACAGCTTGCCAGCCCGTGGGGTGTCCATCAGCCCTGCCGCTCCCGTAGAGTCTCATTTGAGCTTAGCATACCAGATGCCATCACCATTCCACCTCAGTTACAGTTTTCCTCAATAAACGCTGAAAAAAGACCCTTTGACATCATGGTGAAGGAACTACCATTTTACTGATTAGGATAAGATTTACTCAGCAAGTTTGCCATTGTTTAGGAAAATCCCTCAGAAGAAACCTATATCCTTATTTCCTTACTTATTCCCCATCAATTGAGTGCTTTCTAGATGTGAGGCACTGTGCAAGGAATTGTGGGGGAAATAAGAAGTGTAACAAATAGTCACTTTCCTTAAAGTATTCACCATCTAATTCCAGCCTTTTAAGTGATTTGGAAATGGGATTTAAATGCACCAATTATTATGTGACAAAGCATATGCTACCTTTTTTTTTCATATATAAGGCTATAAAGAAACAGGAGACATTTAGCAAGGGACAAATTACTATATAAAATGCAAAATGCCTCTACAATAAAAAGTTGTGATTTTAGTCACAGCACAGCGTGATTTATTCTCTTAGCCTTTCTGATAAGTGAACCTTCGCATTTTCATATTTTATTCTTAATTTTAAAGTATTGGAGTGCGTGCAGCGCATGATCAATAGGTAGAGAGGGCAGCGATCCCATGGCGCTGTGGAACTGCTCTGTTAACACCTCTCTCCTATTTTCTCCAGGGACAGTGTTTCCCACTCATTGCCCTTCCTATTACAGCTGCCCCTGATGATTAAATATCAGTACCAAGCAGCTTTGTAGTATATTCTCCTAGGAGACTTCCTCTATTCATTTCTAGCATAATCTCTTATATTCATTTCTTGGGAATGAAAACCCATCTTGTCGCTTTCGGCCAGGTCCCAGAAGTGAAATACGGGGGCACATTAATCTGCCGTGACAGCCTAATCCCAGTCCTCCCCACCTCCCAACAATTCTCAATTTCCTAATTACCTTCAGTAGTTTTCCTTCTGAAAGTTTCCTGCAAGCCTTGGCAGCACACTTCCATTAAGTCTCTTTTTCAAAGAATATGCATATCCAGGGAAGTTATGAGGGCCCATAGCTCACACTTATGAAATTTCCTTTTGCACGCTTATTTTTGGTGCCTGTGCGAAGTGCCAAATGCCCAGAGGGGAGAGCCATTTTCACACTGACTTTCCTTTTATCTAAGTTTCTCCTCAGTGTGCTGCCTGCTCCCAAATGAAAAACTTTAGTATGTTAGGATGACCTGATCAATAATGAGCATCATAAATAATCACAGGTGTAAATCTTCCTGTGTGTAAAGGATCTGGAGTCTCCTCTCCTCTCCTCTCCTCTCCCCCTGTCTCCACACACCCTCCATGTATGTGTAATATTTTCACAATTACAGTCTGTGTGCCCCAGAGCTACTGATATGATGGATATACTTACCACAGACAATTAAAACGAGGTGTGGTATTAAAGTCATTTTTTTTCTATATGTGATTGATTGGAGGGTTTTTTCCACATTTTACATGAAAAAGTGTCAGTATGCCCTTTACTCAGAGTACATTACATGAAACACATGTCTTCTTTTAAAAAATGGTTTAATGATCAAGTAAGTTTGGTTAATACTACATAATATGTTCCTTTCCTGCAGAATCACAGTACGTATGTTCACATATTGATGCCACAAATAAATCCTACAGTACCTTAACAGTTTAACTTCTTAGACCTAGCATGTCCCAAGTGTATTTAACTCTGAGACCCTTTGTACTTCTGCCCATAATGCCATTTTACATCCCAAAGAACTCGTATTCTGTCTAATGCTTTCTGATAAAGTTTATCCTCACAGTTCAATATTTGCCACTTTTATCAAGTTTTCTGACCATGGACTTCACTCTTGCAGTGCTAGGAGATTCATAACAGGTGTGTGTGAGTAATGGCAGGTGCAGGCAGCCTTCTCAGTGAGCCTCGGCCTGAGAGAGGAAGCACCAGGGTGTCCTGGAGTCTCAGAAAATCTGACAGAGACCAAACCTAACAGTGTAACTGAGGCAACCATAGGGAAATGGAAGCATTCTTGTTTAAATGATTTTATTCTAAAGAAAACTCAAAGTAGAGTTAGTATCCTGTTCCATTCTGTGAATACTAAGATGGCACCTTGCTTGCAGAAAGGTGAGCATTGTTAATGAAAGTGTGGACAGAGAAAGTCTTCTGTGCAGTTATAGGGACTGTGAGCTTCCTGAGGGTAAGAGCCATTCTTTATCTCCATATCCCACATGCTCACAGCCTTGCATCATAATAGTCCTCAGTCCTTGTTAGGTGAATGAATGAATGCATCATTAGTCTGCTTCTGTTGCAAAATCTGCATACTTGTAATTAGCTCAGTATTGTGTGAGTGTGTGGAACATGTAAGATGGAATTACTAAAAGGAACAAAGAGGATGTTCCTTTGTAAGGATGAAGACTCTTAAACCGTGGACCTTCAGATGCATTTGCACAGGCACTCTGAGAGTCCTCCTGATGAAACATAACAGTTCAGAAGCCTCATGGATCTGGGGAGAGCAGAGGGCAGCAGAGGAGGCACCAGTTGTTCCCTGGTTAAAGGACACAAACATCCTACTCATCCTGAAAAAAAAATATTTAGTGATTTGTGATCATCTAGCTGATTTAACTTGTGAGGTCTGCTAAGCCAACGTGATAAAGAAGGAGATGATATTTTGCATCTTGGCCCCACTTTACACCAAGGACTCTCTCAGGATTCACACCAATAACTGGGGCATGTGGCTGGTTGATAGAAACCAATCTCAGGAATCTGAGTCTGAAGTTAGCAGCTATATCAGGAGAATTCTGAATCAAATTTGAAAACTTCTTTCAAAGAAGGTTTGATGACAACCAGCTTGGCAAAAATGTAGACTCGGATATAAGAAATGTGGAAGTTAAAATTCTCTTTCTCATTATGTAATCAGAAAAACTTCAGAATTTGGTTGCCAATCTAGAACTGGTACTTACTAGCTCTGTGACCTTGGAAAAGTAACATACCTTCTCTGAGCCTTGGTTTTCTTATCTGTAAAATGAGAAAATAATAACTATTTCATGGTTGTTGTCAGTACTAGATGAAGTAATATGTTGTGGTGTTAACATATTGCCTAGTACATGATAGGTACTTACTCATAGAGCTATTATTATTAATAATATTATTTTAAAATATGTTAATACACATTACTATCAACCTTCAGTTTGAACTATAATCTCTAGACGTATCACCACAACCTTATTAGCCAAGTGGCTAATATTTTTTAAGCAGCTACTCCATCCAGGCATTTTAAATACATCCAGGCATTTGGATTTTCATCCTAGATTTCCAGCCTAGATTTTCAAAAGCCATGACAAATACAACAAAGTGTGTTGGCACAATACAGTGTGCATTTTGAAAGACACATTTTCATAAAAATGAACCGTATGTTAGAAAAATAGTAACTAACATTAACTATTAATCACATACTGCTAAGATTAGCCTAACAAATTGTCGCTTATTAAATGATATAGGTTAGGGCAAGATTGAAAGAAATAATACCACCTGATTAAAACTTACAGATAATTCAAAAAATCCTTTCAAGTATCAATTAACATTTTATTTATTTTAAATGGAAATGTCTATGTGTTTTAACTAGTATAGACTACAACCTACTTACATGCTTGGCACTATGAAGGGCACTTAGAAATATTTTATTGTAGTCTCATAAATAGCAGGTAAGATAGAGAGTATTATCATAATTTTAGAGACAAAGAAACTGATTCTCAAACAACCAAGTAATGACCCAAAGCTGTTACTGAGAGGTGAGCTCTGACTCCAAGTCCAGGGAACTTTCTGGAGTTGGACACTGAGATATCATAGTGTGACCATAGGTTGGAAAACCATAGTTGAAGCTTGTCAACCTTACATGTAAAGTAGATTAAATGGGTTTTACATAGTATTCATAAGGTCTTTCCCATGGAATAGCAAATACACATAGTATATGACATTTGTCCTGGATACTCAGAAACTTTATAAGGTTTAGCTCATGAAGCCTACCCTGATCCCCAGAGCCAGGAATCATGTCTCTTGTCCTCAGAACACCGAGAGCTCTTTGACTGAACTGAAACACTTCCTATGGCATTTATATTGTGTGCTCTGTCCATTATTGTCCCTTAGGACCACATCTCATCTCCCTACTAGTTTGTACATTTCTTGGCAGCGTGGACTATGTCTTTTTCATGGTGGTATCACCCACTATGTCTAGCCTAACACACAGCAGGTTACCAAAAGGTTTACTTTATGGATTTGTGAACCCCACAAGTGGTTACCTGAGAATGTATCTGCTCATGGTCCTTTGTAAAAACAGGAGCAGCAATGTGATCCTAAGAGCTGGTGTGGGGGAGGTCACTGATGCAGAAGGACCTTGGTCACTCACGCGTCTGTCCTCTTTCAGGAGCGGCTCTGCCCTGGCCCAACTCTACGGAACCTCTGCCACCTTAGAGCATCACCATTTCAACCATGCAGTGATGATCCTTCAGAGTGAGGTAAAAACCCAACATTCTGCTTCTCTCCTTGAAAGAAAACCAGTGAAATGATGCTTCCTGCTTCTCTTTCTTTGCAAGGAGAAATACAGAGAATCAGAACTACTGGATTTCTTTTTGGTGGCTTTTAAAAAATTCTTTCAGATGCCTGACCAAGGACCTTGTTCAGATTCTTCCTGAACTAATTCATTTGGGTTTTCATTATTGGTTAGGGGGCTTTTCAGATTCATTTAGAGCAGACTGCCCACTGCTTATCACCAGAACATGGCTTTACATTTCTTCAGGGTACAGAAGTGCAGTAACAGACCCCAGAAGTGAGTGGCCCAACATCTCCATTTTGTGAAACCCATTTGAAAAGATGATGTAATCAGAAACAGGGTGAGAGAGTTACACTTTATTTACATAATTGAGAAACCTATAAAAAAAGATACAAGAACTTAAAATTGCTGGTGGGACAATTTGGACCTGAGAACTGCAACTAAACTTGAGACCCAAGCTGGGGGCCTTCTTTTGCTTCGTATGCATTGCGGGTGCTGGAAGTGGTTGGTCTTTTATACTTTTAGCTCTCCACAGAGAAAAAGTAAAACCGCTAACTGACTCTAACTGAGGCATCTGAGTTTGAAATTGCCAAGAAAGGATCTGTTTAATTTTCTGCAGGCGTACAGACTTTTTTTTTTTTTTTTTTGAGGCCAGGAAGGGATCATCTGTTCCCCATTATTTGTCAGTTCTCTAGCTGTGCCATTAATTATTATTATTATCATCATTAAGGCCCTGCTTCCCTGGAATAGCATCATTAAATATGGAGGTTTTTTTCCTCCAGCCTATCTTGAGAAAGCGTGTCTTTTGCAATATCACGAAAGCCTTCTTCGACCCCATAAAGGAGAGTCAGCACTCCGGAACCTGCCTGCAGCTGCGGGAGGCAGACCCGTCGGGGGAGATGGATTTTCAGTTGAGAATGAAACATCAGGGTTAGGCTCTCAGTAACTCTGACAGAAACCAGTGTCCCAGCACCCGTGGCTCTGGAATTCTTCTATGAAAGCCAGGTTTTAGCTGCGTGCAGAGGGGAATAGGAATGAGAGGAACTTGGGATCAGACTATCTTTTCTGTGCTGGTAATATGATGGGCTTACACCCCTGAGGCCAGACATTCACACCTTTGTAATAACTGATTATAAACAGGAGGTCACGTTTTCTCAGAAGGTCATTTGCTTGTGCAACAGAGCCCCACTAACTCAGAATTTGTCTTCATACAAGCAAAATTCATCAGCTGCCCTTTGTGCCGGGGTTCTCCATGAGCAACGCAGAATAGCAGTAATGGAACGAAGCGCTGCCTCCCCCTTCTCCCCATCCCCGTACTGCCCATCAGAAAGGCAGAAATGCAGATGTCATTACTACCCCACTTTCCAAATGATGCAGAGGCATAGGGAGGTTAGATGACTTAAAGACAGTTGATCTAGATCTTTCTTCCTCCACATTTTTTTTCCCCCATCAATACCACTCCTCCCTAAACAAGAAATAGAAGTAGTATTTCAGGGAGACTAATCTATTTTAGAGACCAAACCCTTGAGGCACCATAGAAGGCCAGTTTGTATATAAACATACACTGATTACAAATTAACTTATCATTACTAAATCTGACCTGGCTAGCTTTGTCACTCTGTCAGCTATAAACTGTGTTAGTTACTGTATATCCTTTAAAGGTAGCAAAACTCACTCTCACAAAATAATCAACATTGTCAGATTCAGACCGGCTTCCTCCTGGTCTTCACAGTAGAGTTTACTATAATTTGCTCCTAATAGCTCTGTTTCTTTCCCTGAGAAATGTTAGATGTGTGACTGGACCTAGGTGACTACTTTTCCAGAGCTCCCAACCATTTTTTCCCAGGCCCCAGTACACCAGCCTGTGACTCATCCAGGGGCAAGGCTCAGGCAAAGACACCTAGGCAGAATTATGGTGCGGCACTCCTTCAGTTATTTCTCTTCTTCCTAATGGCTGAATTAAGGGTCCAGAAGAGTTTGTTTGAAAATTATTATTAATATTGGACCTTGCCCCAGGTGGAACCAATATACTCTAGTCTTTAAGGAGTGATGGTTCACCTAATGAGATAAACTCAAGGGGGCAGGCGATCATCTGGTGCCTGGTACATAGTAATTTACTAATTGATATTCTGGTTCCCCAGAAGAATTAATTTACCTCTCACTGGAAAAAGCTCTCAGGCAATCACTTCACTGCCTTTCTTTTGCACCATCTTCTGGTTCTTGATACTCAGTTTAAAATTGGTCCAGTTCCCAGACCACCTGTTGGTGAGTTGGTATCTCATGCTAAGAAAACCTGATAAATGAAAAGTCCTGACTTTCAAAGCAAATTAAGTGAAGTGTCCGTCACTTTACAGAAAGACTTTTTCACTTGACTAAAAACACTATGACACTGTCTAGTGTAGCTAAAACAAAGCTGGATGGGAAAAAAGTGTGCTTTTCAAAGGAATGGAGATACAGGTGTATTTGTAGGTTGTTCTATGCAAAAGTCACTCTTTTAGAGTCCTCCTGTGCCAAGAGCAATATCTTATACTTTCTAGCTACTCAGCAATTACTGTACTATAATTATGTCACACACTTTATCCAGATGTATCTTCATCTAGCCTAACACAGCATTTCTCACCTTCATCAGTATTGTCACTTTTGGGCCAAGTAAGTCTTTGTTGTGGGGGCTGTTGGGCACATTGCAGCATCCCTGGCCTCTGCCCACTAGATACCAGAAGCACCATCCATCAGCGTGACAATCAAAGTGTCTCTAGGCACTGCCAGAAGTGCCCATTGTCAAAATCACCCCCATTTGCGTGCTTGCATGCTCAGTCGTGTCCGACTCTTTGCAGCCCTATGGACTGTAGCCCTCCAAGCTTCTCTGTCCATGGGATTTCCCAGGCAAGAATACTGGAATGGGTTGCCATTTCCTCCTCCAGGGCATCTTCCCAACCCAGGGATTGAACCCACGTCTCCTGCGGCTCCTGCAATGGCAGGTGGATTCTTTACCACTTGAGCCACCTGTGTACCACTGGTCTAATGTTTCTTCTCTTCCTTGAGTCATTTGTTGCAATAGGAACTACTTCCAAAATGCCCGCTTAAGTCTTTACTAGGGAGACTAGTCTGTATTCAGGGGTCAGAAAGTTTCCCAGAAGTTTTGTCGATTTCTCTGCTCAGTGATCTCACAGGAAATGGGCAGTTAAATGGAGTTGTTGGCACAGTCATAGGCTTAGTAAGCGGAGTTCAAACACTTTCCAGTTTTCTCTTCGAAACTGGATGTAATAAAGTGTCCCTTGGTGGTCCTCCTCACCAGTGATTATGATTGCACTTCTGGCTTTGGTCTGTTTGCCAGGGAGTCTATTTGTATTTGCACAGATTGTCATTAAGCTTTTTAAAGAATTATTTTATCATGTTTCTAGACTGTTTTTGAAAAAAGTAGAAAAAACATGTAGTTGCCAAGCTCAGATGTAATGCTGTCTTCTGTGACTTTTTACTTTCTTGTTCCAGGGTCACAACATCTTTGCTAATTTGTCCTCCAAGGAATACAGTGACCTTATGCAGCTTTTGAAGCAGTCAATACTGGCAACAGACCTCACGCTGTACTTTGAGTAGGTATTGGCATTTGATCTATTTGACAAATGGGTATCTAAAGTTTCATCCTGTAATTAACTTTCAGGTCCAAACTGGGGGTTGCCTGTTATTCTAACACTGATATCAATGTGTAAATGAGCTGAAGTTTTTGTCATTGTTTTTTTTTTCCCCCTCATCTAAAAGAACCTCATTAGTGTGGTGTCTGTGAAACAAGACAGCCAGGACTACAATCACAAGATATATTTTTCCTTCTGTTTTATGAGCCTTGTTTGGGACTACTGGCTGAAACTAAGTGATGGACATTTTTAGTTTAAAGACTGGCTAAGATTGCTATTTTATTTTTGGCCACTCCACAAACTAGGTGGAAGCCAGTTCCCCAACCATGGATGGAACCTGTGCCCCTTGCAGTGGAAGTGTCGAGTCTTAACCACTGGACCACCCGGGAAGTCCCTAAGATTGCTACTGTAGACTATTACTAGTGCTTAGATTTCTAATGGCATTGATGATGCTAATGAAAAACTTGTGTTGCTGAAAGGATGACAAGAAATCCAAGCCTTCATTCTTCACCTCTCCTCTAGCTCTCTTTCTCAGAAAAGCCATCCTTCTTTTCCCCAAAAACTCAGGCTTCCACCTGAGCTGGTGATTCCATCCTGCTCATTTCCTGTGAAACCTGTTCCATCAGGAACCACTGCTTTTGGTGGCCTGGTCATCTCTTCCTTCACTGATATGCACAGTTTTCTCTGACCTTAAAGACCAAACAACTTTTCTTCCTTAAGAAATTCTTTGACCTGACCCCCTGGCCTTTAATTGCCTTTCACTTTACTTTTCTTTTACTGCCTACCTTTTAAAATAAATGGAGCAGATGACTACTTTTATTTTCCTAGCACCTAGGTGCACTTGCAGACCAGCATCCACCTTCACATCTGCCAACATTGTACTCTCAGAGGTCAGCAGAGACTTTCTTGTCCCCAGATTCAACGTCTTTTACCCATTCCTGATATTTTCTAGCTTCTTTGAGACATCCGCAGGTTTACTGACTTCTTATTGTCAATGTCTACCTTCTTTTTTTCCCCAGCATGCGCCTGACTTCCTCTCTCCTTTTCTGGATCTCTTATAGCTTTCTCTTCTCCTTGCTTCTATGTATGAGTTCCAGTTCTTCTTTCTCTGCTCACTCTCCTGGCCTGAACTCTACATTACCTCTATAGAGGCATAGAGAAGACCCCAAAACTCTTCATTCTAACCCTCCCTCACATTCTAGACATGAGTCTCCAGCTCGCATCTCAAAAGGCTTCAGTGGCCTCATTGCTTTCAAAGCAACCTCTAACCTTGGTTCATGTTTCAAGGTTCTCCCGCCATAATCTGCCCCCAACCATTTTGCATTCTTATCTCTCACTTCTCTCCTATATGATTTGTGCTTCAACTAGACTGGTCTATTGTTACCCTTTGTATTTTGTTTTTCAGAAAAAATAAGTCTTTTTTTATTAGTTAACTGCATGTTACCCTTTGAAAGCAGCTTATGCAGTGCCCCTTGTTCTCCAGCCCTATCACTGTTCCTCCACTTCCCCATCTGGCTGAACTACTTCCTACCCCCTTTCCTAGGAGGCCTATGTCACTCCGTTCGGATCTTATGGTGCTTGGCATGGCGTCAGTGAGAATCAGCTTCAGTTATAAGGGACAGGAAACCCAAAAGCACAGTAGCTTACTTCTTTGTCACGTCAAAGAAGTCTGGAGATAAGCAACCTGCAGTTGGTAGAGTAGTTCCATTGTCCTCAGGGACCCAGGCTTCTTTTTCTTTCTGTGTGGCCACATTCAACACCTGGTTTCCACCTTAGCCCAAGGTAGCTGCCCATGTTCTAGGCACAAGGTCCCCATTCCAGCTATCAGAAAGAAGAAAGGAACAAAACAGAAAGGAGCCAAAGGTCATGCAAGTTATTTCTTAAAAGCATTTTCTGGAAACTTCACATAACGGTTCCACCTACATTTCATTGGCCATCCCTAGGCTAGGATAGGAAGGCTTTGTGTTGGGTAATTACATGCCATGTTAAAGTCTAAGAGTTCTATTTCTAAGAAAGAAAGGCAAGAGAGATATTGGAGTAGACAGCTGACAATCTGTGCCATGGGTATTTCTTGTTGGCCTCTGGTGAATGGGTTATGACGGCAGAGAGGAAAGAGTAGAGGCTTTGGGATGATACTGATCTGGATTTAAGTCTCATTCTGGCATTCTAGTTAAACCTGGTTTACTGAGCCCAAGTGTCTATGTTTTCTCCCTTCTGAAACACCACTTGAACAGCACCAGATAAATTTAAAAGCAAAAGCAAATCTACAAGGAGAAAGGGAGAGAACACACCACAGTTGAGAAGAGGTGTCAGTGTGTTTGTGGAGAAAGAAGGCCGACTGATGAGGGTCGGGTGTTCTGGCAGAGTGGCGTGGAAAGCAGGACGACCCTGAGGAGTGCGCTGTAGGCCCTGCAGAGCCTCACCTGGGGCTCAGAGACAAAAAGCACCATGAAAAGAGGAATGTGATGCTCACAGCTGAAGATGAGGAAATAACTAGAAAGTCAGTTTTCAGGACACTCAGAGCCCATGAAGTCCTCCACCAAAGTAGCCAGAACTCCCTCTCCTCTATCCCTGGAGAAGGCCAGAAGTTTATCCTCTGGAGTGATGAAAGAAAGTGTGCTGGACTGAGCAAAGCTCAAGGTGGGAATGGGATGCAGAAGTCAGAAGACGGGATGAAGTAAAATGGATTGAAAACTCAAGCCCACAGCCCAGTCAGCCAGCGACCAGAATCCATAAGCCACATATCCAGGTTCCTCAGATTCAGCAAATGGAAGTACAAGAAGTTAAATTTGAATTTCAGATAAACAGTGAATAGCTTTTAAGTATAAATGTGTCCCATGCACTGTGTGGGGGACATACATATAGAGCTCCTGCTTAGCCTTTTAATGTCATTCTATTACACACAGACACCAAGGACCACAGAACATTTTATGAAAACCTCCCATGTGAAACAGGGCTTCCTAGGTGGCACAGTGGTAAAGAATTGGCCTGCCGATGTAAGAGATGTGGGTTCGATCCCTGGGTTGGGAAGATCCCCGGAAGGAGAAAATGGCAACCCACTCCAGTATTCTTGCCTATTCTTGCCTGGAAACTTCCATGGACAGAGGAGCCTGGCAGGCTACAGTTCATGGGGTCACAAAGAACTGGACATGACTTAGCAACTGAGCACACATGCGCACCCATATGAAAAGCAGAGGCCAAAACAAAATAAACAGAATTAAGAGAAAACAGGGGGAAGAAGAAAACAAAAACCCAAAACTGTCGTCAGTATCGTTAGAGAGCTAAAACATCGTCTCCAGGAAATAAGAACAAGATGCTTTAAAAAGTAATAGGAGCAGCTGTAGAAGAAGAAAGAGCTTTTGGAAATTAAAAGCATGATGGCCAAATTAGGAATCGCACAAAAGCATTGAGAAACACAGCCAAAGGACAGTAAAGCAGGAAAATGAAAAACACTGCTTTATTTCATCATACGCTTTCTAGTGCTGTTTCATTTGTTAATTGTGTGTATGTGTTACTTTTATAAATATACATTTTAATTAATTTTAAAAATAATTTTAAAAGTAAAAGCCCAGCTCTGCCACTAGATAGCTGTGTGTCATCAAATTACTTACCTCTCTGATCCTGTTTTCTTCATGTGTAAAATAGAGATGATAGTACCTACTTTATCTGTCTTGTAAATGTCTTATGTCTTGTAAAGATCTTGTATGTCTCATAAATGGTGGCATCTACAACCTCATTTGCTTTATAGACTATTTATTTTGCATGTTTTGTGGCCTTCGTTTTGACTTAAGTATCATGATGTTCCTTTTTTTTTTTTTTCTTCTGAATTGATACTCCTGGATTGGTTGCTTATGGAAACCTGTATATCTTTAATATTTTTATTTCCCATGTCTGATACTTGCAGGGTTTTACGTTATTTTTCTCAAAGGAGAAGCATTTGCCAAACCAAGTTTCCAAGTAACTTCTAAGGGAGAAAAAATGTCAGCAGTAGGAGTCCATTCATCAAGACCTGTTAGGGACGTGATGAATCGCTGAGTGATGCAGTCAGGGAAGTTGGTGGCACTTGTTTGCTCATTACTCTGCTCTTATCTTAATGCTACAGCCCCTGCTAATGTTTGCTGACTCCAAAGAAGCTGGCTTGTTCTCTTTCTGTGAGTGTTTTTGTGTTTTGAGGCTCTGAATAGCTGCTCATTCTCTAATCTAGACCTTCAGGAGGCTGATTCACTTGCCTGTCTAAAGTTGCATTAAAGTATTGCATATTTTTAGGCAAGACAACTCCTCGGGTTAATGAAGGGGAAAGCAGTTACTGCAAACTATCTCTCAGATACTTTTATTTCACAGAGAGAGAGTTGTGGAATTGAAAGGACTGTTAGCAATGATGTCATCCAACTCATCGCCTCTATTTTGTAGATCAGGTACTAAGTTTGTAGGTTGATTAGTGTAGCTTGGCTCACATAAGTAACTTGTGGATAAGCTGGAACCTCCTCCTCTGGTTTCATGGCTTTTCCACAAACTGTATTCTTTCTCTAAAGGAAGAATCAAGTACTTGTCGTTTAAGTTGGGGATGCATTACACATGGAAATATTGACCTTCCCAGGTGTACATGAACCGGTTTAATATGAAAATCAGCATGAGTTCCCTCCTCTCTCCCAAAGCAGAGCCAGAGACAAGAGCTTGCATGCACATCGTCTAGTTGTGGGATGGCCTTGTACACTTTCTAGAAGTTTGGATTTTGCTTGGTTCTTCTGTCCTGGCTACTTAACTCTAAAGCCTTGATACAGTTGAGGCCAACCAGAAAAGAAGTTCACTGCTTTCCTTCCCTAAGAAGGGGCAAGTCACTCTAGAAGGGGTCAAGGTGGGCAGGGAGAAGATCCAGGCCTTTGGGGGCAGGGGCTGAGGGTTATGACTCATTCCTAGTGGCAGGATATCCTGCCATGTGCCAATGTGCCAATAGGGAACAATGTAAAATTCCTGGAAATATGGAATTATTTTAAAAGCAACCACAAAACCATGTAAATTCAATTTCTAATGGCTTTGGATATGCTCAAGATCCTATTACTACAAATGATGGGTGAAAGCAGAATTCACAAGTTTAAACAAACAAACAAACAAAAATCAAACAAAACCTCAGTGTGAATTTCTAGGCTTCACGACCTTAAGTCTGGGGGTTAATTCTTCAGTCTGATTTTCCACCTCACTGAAAACATTTTCCAGTTACCACTGAGTGGTTTTCTGAAATTGATTTCTATGCCTAATTCTGAGTCCCTGCAGTGAATAGAGCTTTCATAATTAAATAGTAATTTCAGCATCTCAAGCAGGAATTAGATATCCCCCATTGGTTACCAGCCATGTAGCTTTGAGAGAGTCACTTACTTAATCTCTCTTTGCCTTAGTTTCCTTGTCAGCAACATAGGGACAGGTCCTTCACCCATACTGATCTCCTAGAGTCCTGGTGGTGGCCAAAGGAAATTATCTATATGAAAGATGATGAAAATTTAAGTAATCTAAATAATTTAAATTTGATAACACTGACAATTTTAAGTACCTTATAAAGAAAACAATCATTCAACCAGAAAGGTTAATGAAATTTGGACCATAAAAGACAGTACTTGTTGGGGCAGACAGAGAGAAATCCAAAATTACAAGCGTTAAAACTTCGAGATGTCACAGTTGTCCTGGACTGACTGTCTGCCTGTAAGTTAACAAAGATGACCTTGCATATTCCACAATTAGTGGAAACAGTACCTAAAATTCCCTGAGTGCTCACTTGGGAGTTTGATATACACATTATTCTGTTTAGCACTTACAGGGATTCTGTCAGAGCAGGTACTATTATTGACCCCATCATACACATACATACGAGGAAACTGAGGTTGGGAGAAAGTCAGTGTATTGCTCACCATGTTGAGTGGTAAAGCTGAGATTGGAACCAAGTATTTGGATTCCAAAATTTCTTTAACTACTCTGCTGTTCTCTCTGCAGTTCTGTAACTGTTAGTTTAAGAGAACCAGAGGGGAAACTGAGGCCACTCCTGAGAACATTTGGGCACCAAACGCAGGAGTGGCACCAGTTCCAAACCCAGTAGATATCAAGCAGGTGTGATTCAGCTGTAGGTGCCACCAGCAGGTTGGGATGGGCTGAGACTCCAGGTGAGTGTTGCCCAGGAGACTCACCCGTGGCGCTAAGACGGCAAGCAGTGGTTCCTCATCTGTAGCTGAGCTAAACTGGGACACAATAGAGGTTGGTCCTTCTTTAGCTTTAATACAGTCATGAAAGGTGTTCCTCTAGGGTAGCAGGAGCAGTGTAGCATTCATCCCCAGGAGGCTGTGACCACAGAATACTGTATCCCTCATCTCAGGTGCCTGCGGCTCCTGCCCTGCACTGTCCTAGGATTACAGTATCTTCTTGTATCACCTTTAGAATGGGAGCTCTGTGAATGCAGACATCTTCCTCTGTAGCTCACTCTTGGAGCCCCCACACCTGACCCACTGCCTGACATAATAAAGTTTCAAAATTTTAACTCTCTGATATTGAATTGTCATATCAACCTGCAAGGTAAATATTGTTATCCCCATCTTCTAGATAAGGATACATGGGCTTAGAGAAAGTACATGATTTGCCCAAAGTCATCAAGGTTTCTTTGCTCATCTCTCCATGCCACATTGCCTCAGATCACTATTTAAATAGAGAATTATCCAAGAATTCAGATTTTATATACTCATTTGGGTGCTTAATGCTTTTCCGGTTGGCTTTCTAAATTAATCAGACTCATCTTCAAGTTGAAAATTTTTCACTTCCCTTTGTGCTCTGCAAACATTCATCAGCAATTACAGAAAACGCCCAGTCTAATGGTTTCTTTGTCTCTGTCTTTCCAAAAGGATGCAAAAAGGAGCATTTCTAAAAGCATCTGATGATGACAACAAAATGTACCAAATTAGCTTAGATTGTTAGGAGTTATAGTTTGACCATCCTTCCAAAAAATCAGACTAATATCTAGAACAATTTATTTTATAAAACACAGTAAGAACCCTGCAAATATTTCTACTGCTATGCAGATGGGAATATTCATTCATTCATCATTCAACAAATGTTAAAGCTCAACCATGTTCAATGTTTTCAACTCCACAGTTGCCTGTACTTAACTAGTCCCTTATTGGAAAGGAAGAGGATAAATGAATGCATAGTGAGGTGTAATGATTACAGAGCTTAACCCATTGTTCCTTCGCAAACATTCTTATATTTTAACAGAGCTGATTAATTAACCCACGGAAATTACTCTAATGGTAGAACAACAGACATAGTGACAGGTTAATGGAAGAAATATTTTGGTACTTTCTGATGAACATCAAAGCATTTTATATCTATTCATCCTCATGAGTGAGTGAAAATCGCTCAGTCATGTCTGACTCTTTGCAACGGACTCCTCCAGGTCAGAATACTGGAGTGGGTAGCCATTCCCTTCTCCAGGATTCATCCTCATATCTCCATCCATATGATACTGCAACTGAATAAAACATGAGAAATTTATCCAGCAGCACTTACTGATGCCTCCTTTATGCCAGACACTGTGCTAGTTGCTGGGGATGCACAGAGAGAGAAGATATCATTCTTACCTGCAAGGACTCAGAGCCCGGTGTGAGAGTGAGAAAAACAGTAATACCCCACCTTGGAGAGTGCTACATGCGTGCACGCTCAGTTGCTCGGTCATGTCCAACTCTGTGATCCTGTGGACTATAGTCCGCCAGGTTCCTCTGTCCATGGGATTTCTCAGGCAAGAATACTGGAGTGGGTTGCCATTTCCTCCTCCAGGGGATCTTTCCAACCCAGGGATCAAACCCACATCTCTTGTGTTTCCTGCACTGGGAGGCGGTTTCTTTACCACTGTACCGCCTGGGAAGCCACATAAATGCAGGGGCAACTAGGGCACGCACCATCCAGCAACGCCTTGAATCTCTTCTTGGCCTGGAGATTATAGATCAACCGAACTCACGTGTAGGGTCCTGTATTGTCTTAATTTTCTGCCGTTGTCAATACTGAGCGTTGTTCTGGTCTTTCCGTTTCCTGCATTTGCCAGTTTCATTTGTGCTGTCAACAACAGCACAGCCTTTAACGGATAATTTTATTCAGGTATTAATGCTCAGCTGGCCCTTGTGCTATGCTAGTCTAACGCAGGGACACAATTCACTTTCAAAGTGAAACATATAACTTTTTTTTTCCTTTAGTCATAATTACCAGGATTAACATCTGCCTACTAATTTATTATTCCTCTGTGGTGCTTTTATGCCCAAAGTCCAGAAATCTCTCCAGAATCTCCCTTTAGGAATCAACTGCAGATGTATGGTGTACCTGTTGATTGAGCTGTAAGAACACTGATAGAGGAGACTCCTACTCCCCTGTACCCATCTTACCCTGTCCCCTGCCACCCTGTCTGACAATTCTGGAGTTGAAATTGCCACCTTGACAGTAAAAATCTTCCTAACATTCAAAGACTTTTAGTAGATTCAGAACAGTTAGATAAATGGATAAAGAATATGTGTACATACTTATATAGAGAGTTACAGAACATTACAAAAAATATTCCCAATTAAAATATACACAGGATTGGTGATTTCTCACTTTACAAACAAAAGGTGCCTTGCAGATAAATTAGAAACAAGAAAGACTTTCAATGTAGTGATGGGTGACTGGTAACCAATCTTTAGAATTATTTCTGAGGGTAATTTTACCAGTTCTGTTCAAATGATGCTTTTTTAAAGACTGCTATTTTTCTGAGTGGAACATATGTCAGGAGAGCAGGATAAAAGCCTAATAAAAACATATCTGATTATAAATGAGATTTTCCAGTAAGTTGCTTTTCACTAGCCGAGGTATTTGCCATTGTCCTTGAAAACCAAGGTTGGCAATGATCTGCTTGAAAAGTTAATGATATAGTTCCTCATGACAGAGGCATCTGGATCCAGGGAGTATTATAACTTTGTGGATTTTCAAATGTTCATTTTAGCAGTCCCAGGTTTTTAAAAGCGCTCCTAACAGTCTCATATATGTTGATTTTGACTCTGTATAGTCTAAACACAAATAGATGCTAAAAGGGGCAACAGTATGGACCAGTTCCTTTCTCAAAAGTACAGTGAATTTCACATTATTGCTTTGTCATGGGTATCACTAAGGAGGAGGTCAGAACTACCACCAAAGTCGAGGACTACGAGTCTGGTCTGGGCCACGCACAGCTCTGGGGAGCATCTCCTTGTTGATTGAAACCGCTGCTGGTTCAGTAGAGCAGCCTGTGATGCTGCCACATCTCTGTCCAGACACTCACAGCAGGCAAGGCTATTCTGCCCCCAAGGCTCATGCCACCCACAGTTTATAAAGATTATCACACAGGCCACAGCTGGGAAGCTGGGGGCCTGGAATCTACCTAGATTTATTCATAACTGCCCTGGGATCCTGGGGAAATCACTTCACCTTCCTTCACCTTGAGTTTCCTGACCTATAAATCAGAGAATTACAGCAGCCTTTTTCAAAGGTTACACATGCCCCTAACAATCTATATTTATAAAGAAAACTCAAATTAAACATAGGAATGATTCTATGACCTAGCAATTTTGCTATAGATTAGTGTATGAAGTGAAGCGGAAGTGTTAGTCATTCAGTCGTGTCTGACTCTCTGCAACCCCATGGGGTAGCCTGCCAGGCTCATCTGTCCATGGAATTCTCCAGGCAAGAATACTAGATGGGTTGCCATTTCTTTCTCCAGGGGATCTTCCCAACCGAGGGATCAGACCCATGTCCCCTGCACTGCAGGCAGGTTCTTTACTATCTGAGCCACCAGGGAAGGCCCTTTGCTGCTTGGGGCAACTGTTATTCCAAAAGCTTGTGTTGTGTCCCAGCTCTGCCACTCACCAGTGAGGGCCAGTATACCCAGTGTTTCTGAGCTTAATAACAGGAGCTAATCCTTACTGAACAGCTACTGTGTCAGGCACTCTGCCAAGTGTTTTACGTAAATCCTCCCACCAACCCTAACTACCCAAAGTCAGTCATGTGGTTAGTAAATGACAGAACCCAGGAAGTCTGCCTGGAACAGTAAGGACCCAGCTGGTGATGGGGACTCCAGACAAGAAACAGGGGAGCCAGTAGCACTCAGCATCTTGTCCTTTGTCCCCCAAACTACAGTGAGTCAGACTAAGTGTCCAAGAGGCTACTCTGATTTCCACCATAAATGCCATGGTAAAACTTTCCAAAGTGTATTCTTTAAAACACCAGTGCCATGGGACTCTATGGTCAAGTTGAATAGGCTTTTCTATCTTAGTGTTTTGTAGAGCCTTCAAAAGGCTAATGTGGGTGGTGAATATTCAAGAATCACAGGAAGCATTTCTCAAACCCACCTGGCCAGAGCACCCCCTTTACATGCAGCACCTCCTAAGACTAGCATTTTGTGGGGTGCACATTGGGAAGCAGTGTGACACAATCCTTTAAAGAGCCCCTCATTCAGTTCAGTTCAGTTCAGTCGCTCAGTCGTGTCCGACTCTTTGCGACCCGATGAATTGCAGCACACCAGGCCTCCCTGTCCATCACCAACTCCCGGAGTTTACTCAAACACATGCCCATCGAGTCGGTGATGCCATCCAGCCATCTCATCCTCTGTCGTCCCCTTCTCCTCCTGCCCCCAATCCCTCCCAGCATCAGGGTCTTTTCCAATGAGTCAACTCTTCACATGAGGTGGCCAAAGTATTGGAGTTTCAGCTTCAGCATCAGTCCTTCCAATGAGCGCCCAGGACTGATCTGCTTTAGGATGGACTGGTTGGATCTCCTTGCAGTCCAAGGGACTCTCAAGAGTCTTCTCCAATACCACAGTTCAAAAGCATCAATTCATCAGCACTCAGCTTTCTTCAAAGTCCAACTCTCACATCCATGCATGACCACTGGAAAAACTATAGCCTTGACTAGACGGACCTTTGTTGGCAAAGTAATGTCTCTGCTTTTTAACATGCTATCTAGGTTGGTCACAACTTTCCTTCCAAGAAGTAAGTGTCTTTTAATTTCATGGCTGCAGTCACCATCTGCAGTGATTTTGGAGCCCCCCAAAATAAAGTCTGACACTGTTTCCACTGTTTCCCCATCTATTTCCCAGGAAGTGATGGGACCAGATGCCATGATCTTAGTTTTCTGAATGTTGAGCTTTAAGCCAGCTTTTTCACTCTCCTCTTTCACTTTCATCAAGAGACTCTTTAGTTCATCTTCACTTTCTGCCATAAGGGTGATCATCTGCATATTTGAGATTATTGATATTTCTCCCAACAATCTTGATTCCAGCTTGTGCATCATCTAGCCCAGCATTTCTCATGATGTACTCTGCATAGAAGTTAAATAAGCAGGGTGACAACATACAGCCTTGATGTGCTCCTTTTCCTATTTGGAACCAGTCTGTCGTTCCATGTCCAGTTCTAACTGTTGCTTCCTGACCTGCATACAGGTTTCTCAAGAGGCAGGTCAGGTGGTCTAGCATTCCCATCTCCTCCAGAATTTTCCACAGTTTATTGTGATCCACACAGTCAAAGGCTTTGGCATAGTTAATAAAGCAGAAATAGATGTTTTTCTGGAACTTTCTTGCTTTTTTGACGATCCAGCAGATGTTGGCAATTTGATCTCTGGTTCCTCTGCCTTTTCTAAAACCAGCTTGAGCATCTGGAAGTTCATGGTTCATGTATTGCTGAAGCCTGGCTTGGAGAATTTTGAGCATTACTTTACTAGCGTGTGAGATGAGTGCAATTGTGCGGTAGTTTGAGCATTCTTTGGGATTGCCTTTCTTAGGGATTGTAATGAAAACGGACCTTTTCCAGTCCTGTGGCCACTGCTGAGTTTTCCAAATTTGCTGGTATATAGCTGTAGCACTTTAACAGCATCATCCTTTAGGATTTGAAATAGCTCAACTGGAATTCCATCACCTCCACTAGCTTTGTTCTTACTGATGCTTTCTAAGGCCCACTTGACTTCACATTCCAGGATGTCTGGCTCTAGGTGAGTGCTCACACCATCGTGATTATCTGGATCGTGAGGATCTTTTTTGTACAGTTCTTCTGTGTATTCTTGCCACCTCTTCTTAATATCTTCTACTTCTGTTAGGTCCCTACCATTTCTGTCCTTTATTGAGGCCGTCTTTGCATGAAATGTTCCCTTGGTATCTCTAATTTTCTTGAAGAGATCTCTAGTCTTTCCCATTCTGTTGCTTTCCTCTATTTCTTTGCATTGATCGCTGAGGAAGGCTTTCTTATCTCTCCTTGCTATTCTTTGGAACTCTGCATTCAAATGGGAATATCTTTCCTTTTCTCCTTTGCTTTTCACTTCTCTTCTTTTCACAGCTATTTGTAAGGCCTCCTCAGACAACCATTTTGCCTTTTTGCATTTTTTTTCCATGGGGATGCTCTTGATCCCTGTCTCCTGTACAATGTCACAAACCTCCGTCCATAGTTCATCAGGCACTCTGTTTATCAGATCTAGTCCCTTAAATCTATTTCTCACTTCCACTGTATAGTCATAAGGAATTTGATTTAGGTCATACCTGAATGGTCTAGTGGTTTCCCCTACTTTCTTCAGTTTAAGTCTGAATTTAGCAATAAGGAGTTCATGATTTGAGCCACAGTCAGCTCCCGGTCTTGTTTTTGCTGACTGTATAGAGCTTCTCCATCTTTGGCTGCAAAGAATATAATCAATCTGATTTCAGTGTTGACCATCTGGTGATGTCCATGTGTAGAGTCTTCTCTTGTGTTGTTGGAAGAGGGTGTTTGCTATGACCAGTGCGTTCTCTTGGCAGAACTCTATTAGCCTTTGCCCTGCTTCATTCTGTACTCTATTAGGAAGTGCCAAAAATGTGAGACCTTGGGAAATGATTCTTAAAGAACCAAAATGGTGATGTCTTTTTTTCCTTTCTCATTATAAAAATGAAAAATCATAAGACTAGATTAAACAAAAGTTTTGAAAGTAGGAGTGGCAATCCTATTTTCACAACTTGAGAAGGTTCCCTTCTTTTCTTTTCCATATACACACATCTCTAAATGCATTTCCACATGCTTGTGTATCCGGCACTTAAAATGTGCTGACACTAATGCTAAACACATTGCTTGTCATCTCACTTAATCCTCACAATAACTCTGAGCCAGCAAATAGGACCCTCGAGTTAGAGATTAGGAAATTGAGGTTCAGAGGGTTTAAGTGACTTTCCAAAGTTGCACAGCAAGGAAGTGACTGAACTGTGGTTTAAACACAGTTATTTCTGACTCCATAGCCTATGTGTTAAAGCCCCAAAATGATGAAATGGTTACTTTTTAACCTCTACAAAAGTATTTGTTCTGAATTTACTACCAGGGAGTTTATATTATCTTGGATGATCATACAGCTCAGTTCTACACTGAATGATAAAAAAACATTCTGGAACTGTTCCCACTTTTTATGTGTCCTTGCCTCCCTTCTCTGACTTTTTCAGTAAGAGTCACAGGGCTTCACAGCAAGTAATCCCAAATGCGGGACCACACTGATTTCTGTTTTATGGCTCGATAATCTCTTCTGTTGTAAATACATTTGGAAATGATTGGGGCTTTTTGTCAAAGCCTCAACATTTTTTTAAAAAGTGGTTTATTTTGATAGCACTTTAGCCTTATGATTTCAAATATTAAATTACTTGGTTGAGGTGGTCTTATATTTTCCCATAAATGTGTTTATATCACCACACAGACTGAGAATTTTCATTTGATTTCATGCAGGAGGAGAACAGAATTCTTCGAACTTGTCAGTAAAGGAGAATATGATTGGAACATCAAAAACCATCGTGATATATTTCGGTAAGAAAAAGCTCTTGTTTGTGTATTTATTCAGTATTTGAAGATTTACCGATGCCTTTTTGACAATGCTAAGAGTGCACAAGTGATGTTTAAAGTAACAAACCTTAGCTTACATTCAAAACATTCAGAAACTAGTTGAATAATTAGAGAAAAGATAGAGAATATGTCTTTTCATCTTCTGATTTATTTTATATTGCCTGCTCTCCATACATTTGCCTTCAAAATTAGAAGATGTTTGAACTGGTCGTGTTTCAGGAGGCAAGCAAATTGCATTGGAGATGGGATTTTTGAACCTTGGAAAACAGTTACACAGAACAAAGGAAAGTAGAGAGTTAAGTTTGGGGTGTTTTGTTTTTAGAGACAGTAGGCATTTTAGATGGAAAACCAATCAAAAGAGTTTTGTGCTTGGGATAAGGAATCTGTTCTAGACTTTTCATGGGACTTCTTCTCAGTAGTTTAGGAAAGACAGCAGCAAAATCTCATTTTTCCTCCGCATGTTTTCACCACTTTTCCCCATTGCAGCCACTCCAGCTGGGCAGGCACTGTTCCTCTTTGCCTCATGCCCCATCCTTCCACTGTCCTCACCTCACCCATCCTCAGACTTAGCGCCTTAGTCCTGTTCCACAGCTGTTTAGTGTTTCTGGGAAAGCTTGTGAGGCCAGGATTCTGGGTTGAGTGCATCTGCTCCACAGCTGGGCACCCACTGCAAACACCCCCGGGGATCCTACCCCAGCCCCCAACCTCCGCCTGCATCTCAGCACGCAGAGCCTGCCTGCCCCTTGCCTCCACAGCTGACCCCCTGCTCACTGTCTCCCCAAAGGGCCCTCTCCTCCCCCTTCTCTGCGTTCATACTTCTCTCTGTTATCTTTTCAGATGACATTCTCCTTATCCTTCCCGAGGTGGTACCCGGGGGCTCCTCTTGTCAACACCTCCATCTCAGCTTCCTATTCTAGTTTTCTATTCCAGGCCCGCCTCCCCCATTCCCCACCCCTGACCTTGCTGTGTCAATTTTACTCCTTTGGGCATTTTCAAAATCTGGCTTTTATTTTTTTTCCCAACATGACCTTTCTAGGCTAAGAAACATGCTTCCATCTCCTCCGTTAAAAAAAAAGTCATCCCTAAAGTCTGCCTTCTTCTTGAGGTCCAATCATAGTTTTCTCCTCTCCTTCAATCCCACAGTTCAGCCACACTCCTCTAACTTCGTACAAGGCAGTTTCTTTCTTTTTAGATCACTTAATTCCACAAGTAATGATAGGAATACATTTCTCTGTAACAAATCAGGACATCATAGACAAAGCCCCAGTTCCTGGGGTATTACTCCCAGTTCCCATTCTGTGCACAGTTCTGCTCTGTTTTTAATTCCTTGTTTATTTTCAGACTACTGTCAGAGCATTTCCATACATGTGTACCCATGGGAAACGTACTATTTAGTGTCCATCTGTTTGTTTAACATAAATTATGTATTTACATATCAATCTGAACTAGCTTGTTCACTCAACTGTAAGCCTTGGAATTCCTTCCAAGTCCATAGCAGCAGCGTCTTTGATTGCTTCATAGTATTCCAAAGTGTATCTAGTATTTAGAGTAAATTCCTCGACTGAGGAATTTAGTTGCTAAAATGGGATTTCTGCACTTTTTGAAAGTCACCAGTCACCTCCCAGGGACCATGTCCTATGACCTTTGTTCTCGCCAGCTCCCTAGATCTCTTCACAGAATGAGCTGTGTTGGCCTTTCCTTCTTAAAACTCTCTCCTGCCTTGGCTTCTGCAAAGCCCATGCTCTTCTGAATTTTCTGGTATCTTCTGACTCTTCTTTCTCCTATTTGTCTTTGCCTTCCTTCTCCCTGTGTATGTGTGTGTGTGTGTGTCTGACTTTTTGTGACCCTGTGGACTGTAGCCCTCCAGGCTTCTCTGTCCGTGGGATTTCCCAGGCAAGAGTACTGGAGTGGGTTGCCATTTCCTTCTCCAGGGGGTCTTCCTGATTTCCTGCATTGCAGGCAGATTCTTTACTGTTTGAACCACAGGGAAACCTTCCTCCTCCTTACTACCCCCTAAATGTAATCGCCCCTCAAGGAATTCTCTTGTTCCTCAGCATCCTCACAAATTGTCCTACCAGAACCGCTGGGGTCTGGCCTCTCTCCAGAGCACAGCTCCTAAAATGCCAGTGCTTATTGTGTTTCCACATGAGTGTTTTCCCACAGAGGTTTTCAAACTTTTCTGCAGGGAACCCTATATGTAAGAAAAAGTGTGTTTGGAGACAAAGTACATAAAGTAGAGATGAAGTCTCCAGGAACGCTCCTTTCCCTCCAGCTCTGCACCCCCACCCCATTTCACAGCTGGACTCTGACCATGTGCATGTGAAGGAGGGGGTGGTCTGGGAAACACCATCCCAGCAAATTTTAAAGTAGTAATAAAACCAACTAAAAGTTAGCCTGCTTTTTATCATCACCATGTGCCTGCAATCTAAACAATGTCAAGGATGAGACACTCATCCCAGAGAAAATTCTTTTGTTGGTATAAATTCTAAACAACCGCTGAGGTTACTGTTGAGTATCAAAATAATTGCTCTGAAAGCTTCAAATTAACACAGTATTACTCATCCTTTCATTGTGTATGGATTGTACACATGTAAGTTAATTCCCAAAACACCCAGTTTTCCCATCAGCCCTGACACAGGTAGACTCGGGATGCACTTTCAAGAGTAAGTTCCTAACGATTCAGAACCTTTTGGCCTCACTGCACATGCACTCCGCATGCAATTCTCCAACCTTTGGGAATGTCACCTTTCTGCTTTTAAACAATATATTCAGAATAAACAATGGTAGCGCGGTGATGGTAAAGCTAAAGAAACAGAACTTGAGTTACTTCCGTACTGTCCTTTTATATTGGCCATTTGGGATCTGTATTTGTGTGTAAAATTTAAAGCAGTGAGACAGACTGTCGACTGCAAGCTGTCGTCTTTTTGTTTGGTAAGCATAAAATGCAGTTCATACATGTAATCTTTTACTGAATTGAAAATATCTTTTAAAATTAAAATGTCTTCCTTTTTAAAAAAATTACTGAAGTATAGTAATTTTTTAACTTACTGTATTTACTATGTTGCTGCGATTTACAATGTTGTGTCAGTTTCAGGTGTAACAGCAAAGTGAATCAGTTATACACACACACACACACGCACATACATGTATGCACTCTTTTTTAGGTTCTTTTCCCATATAGGTCATTACAGGGTCCTGAGTAGAGTTAACCTATGCTATACAGTAGGTCCATATTAGTTATCTATTTTATATATAGTACTGTGTATATGTCAACCCCAGTCTCCCAATTTATACCCCCCCACAAATATTTCTCTTTTTAGTTGCTAATGCTTTTAAAACTAGAGAACAAATCAAGAAAGCAATGATTATCTCAAGATAATTATTGAAGTAATTTTGGCATCTGGAGGAGAGTCATGGTAGCAGTCATGACTGCAAGTCTCAGACTCTCCAGGGTAACATGACCTCTGCTGACCCCATGGCGGGCGTTCCTGACCTTCATTCCTGCAGCTGCACTAAGCAGATTGCACCATCTAACTGTAAATCAGATTAGAGTTATGCAGACGTCAAGACACAAACAGTTGCTGCAAGCTCCCTCCCTCCTCTCTTATTCCAGAGATGGCCTTTTAAGTACAGAGACTGACTCTAAAAAATAAGATAAAACTGCCCATTCACCTCCTTCCATTCTTCCCTTGTAAGTGCTCACACTTATCCTTGTCTTTCCATCCCCGCCTTTCTTGGTTTTATGCGCTTTTTAATTGTGCTTTCCTACCAGTCTCCCTGCTTCCACTCTCTCCTTCTTTAAACTATTCCCACATCTATTAATACCTCTTAATTAATAAGAGGTACTAAAGTCCTCTCCTTGAAGCTTTGGCCAGGTCCCTCCTTAACTGAGCCCCCAACCTTAATTGACTCCCTATACCAATTGGGTAAAGGTTTTAGACATCTACCATCCTCCTTCCCAGCCTTTATTCTGTCTCCTTTCTCCATACAGACTTTCTGGTTCCACTGTATTCACTGAAAGTAGAGATGTTCTGTCAGACTGTTTGGATCCCAGCCCTAGTTTTGATACCACCTAGTGATGTAACCCATCTTTGCGTGAAATGCTCCCTTGGTATCTCTGATTTTCTTGAAGAGATCTCTAGTCTTTCCCATTCTGTTGTTTTCCTCTATTTCTTTGCATTGATCGCTGAGGAAGGTTTTCTTATCTCTCCTGGCTATTCTTTGGAACTCTGCATTCAAATGGGAATATCTTTCCTTTTCTCTTTTTCATTTCACTTCTCTTCTTTTCACAGCTATGTTTAAGGCCTCCTCAGACAACCATTTTGCCTTTTTGCATTTTTTTCCATGGGGATGGTCTTGATCCCTGTCTCCTGTACAGTGTCACGAACCTCCATCCATAGTGCATCAGGCTCTCTGTCTATCAGACCTAGTCCCTTAAATCTAAGACTAGAGATCTCTTCAAGAAAATTAGAGATACCAAGGGAACATTTCATGCAAAGATGGCCTCAATAAAGGACAGAAATGGTAGGGATCTAACAGAAGTAGAAGATATTAAGAGGAGGTGGCAAGAATACACAGAAGAACTATACAAAAAAGATCTTCACGACGCAGATAATCACAATGGTGTGATCACTCACCTAGAGCCAGACATCCTGGAATGTGAAGTCAGGTGGGCCTTAGAAAGCATCAGTACTAACAAAGCTAGTGGAGGTGATGGAATTCCAGTTGAGCTATTTCAAATCCTGAAAGATGATGCTGTGAAAGTGCTGCACTCAATATGCCAGCAAATTTGGAAAACTCAGCAGTGGCCACAGAACTGGAAAAGGTCAGTTTTCATTACAATCCCTAAGAAAGGCAATCCCAAAGAATGCTCAAACTACCGCACAATTGTACTCATCTCACACGCTAGTAAAGTAATGCTCAAAATTCTCCAAGCCAGGCTTCAGCAATACATGAACCATGAACTTCCAGATGCTCAAGCTGGTTTTAGAAAAGGCAGAGGAACCAGAGATCAAATTGCCAACATCTGCTGGATCATCGAAAAAGCAAGAGAGTTCCAGAAAAACATCTATTTCTGCTTTATTAACTATGCCAAAGCCTTTGACTGTGTGGATCACAATAAACTGTGGAAAATTCTGAAAGAGATGGGAATGCCAGACCACCTGACCTGCCTCTTGAGAAACCTGTATGCAGGTCAGGAAGCAACAGTTAGAACTGGACATGGAATGACAGACTGGTTCCAAATAGGAAAAGGAGTACGTCAAGGCTGTATATTGTCACCCTGCTTATTTAACTTATATGCAGAGTACATCATGAGAAACGCTGGGCTGGAAGAAGCACAAGCTGGAATCAAGATTGCCGGGAGAAATATCAATAATCTCAGATATGCAGATGACACCACCCTTATGGCAGAAAGTGAAGAGGAACTAAAAAGCCTCTTGATGAAAGTGAAAGAGGAGAGTGAAAAAGTTGGCTTGAAGCTCAACGTTCAGAAAACTAAGATCATGGCACCTGGTCCCATCACTTCCTGGGAAATAGATGGGGAAACAGTGGAAACAGTGGCAGACTTTATTTTTTTGGGGCTCCAAAATCATTGCAAATGGTGATTGCAGTCATGATGAAAAGACACTTACTCCTTGGAAGGAAAGTTGTTACCACCCTAGATAGCATATTAAAAAGCAGAGACATTACTTTGCCAACAAAGGTCCGTCTGGTCAAGGCTATGGTTTTACCAGTGGTCATGCATGGATGTGAGAGTTGGACTGTGAGGAAAGCTGAAAAATTGATGCTTTTGAACTGTGGTGTTGGAGAAGACTCTTGAGGGTCCCTTGGACTGCAAGGAGATCCAGCCTGTCCATCCTAAAGGAGATCAGTCCTGGGTGTTCATTGGAAGGACTGATGCTGAAGCTGAAACTCCAATACTTTGGCCACCTCAGTTGACTCATTGGAAAAGACCCTGATGCTGGGAGGGATTGGGGGCAGGAGGAGAAGGGAACGACAAAAGATGAGATGGTTGGATGGCATCACCGACTCGATGGACATGAATTTGAGTAAATTCCGGGAGTTGGTGATGGACAGGGAGGCCTAGCGTGCTGCGATTCATGGGGTGGCAAAGAGTCGGACACGACTGAGCGACTGAACTGAACTGAACTGAAGGGATGTAACCTCAGGCAAAGTACTTAACCACCTCCCCCCACCCCTCCCCATCCAGGAAGGCAAAACATTCTCTGCTTTGTAAAATGGAGATAATAATGGAATCTCTACCTCAGAGATGATATAAATCACTCTCTAATGCCTATTCAACGTATGTGTGCTAAGTCACTCAGTTGTGTCCAACTGTTTGCAACCTTATGGACTGAAGCCCACCAGGCTCCTTTGTCCATGGGATCCTCCAGGCAAGAATACTGGAGTGGTTGCCATAACCTCCTCCAGGGGGTCTTCCTGACCCAGGGATTAAACCTGGGTCTCCTGCAGCTCCTGCAGATGGAGTCTTTACCACTGAACCACTGGGAAAGCCCAATTCAATAAATGGTAGCTGTTAGAATTCTCATCATCAGAGCACCTTGCAGATACTCAATAAATTTGTTGATTGACTGATTAATGTTGACATGAATTTGAGAAGTAAGCTTCAAATTATTGAGTAGATGAGACTTAAGTAATGATCAACTATGATACAAGTAGGCAAGCTCACAGAGATTTTATTTCCTGTCTGGGAGAGAGACTACGAAGTCCAACGCATTACCTACAGTTTTGTCCCTCTCTGGTCCCAGGAGAACCTAAAATGAAAAGCACTGGAGTGGAGCAAGAGGGGTGCGGCAACTTTGTGATAAGCATGGGATCCTGAATCCTTTTCTTCCTTTGGGAAAGTTACTTAATCCCTCCACACTTCCACTGACCTCTCTGGAAACTAGAAATAATAGCACCCTGTGATGAGGAGTCTTTTAGTGAGTGATTAGTTAGTAGGTAGCTGGTACAGTGCTTAGTAGAGAGGCAGGCACATGGCAAGGACTGCGGAATCGCTTGTCACAGAAGACCAAAGATGAAGAACAAGCTGATGTGTCTCTCTGCACAGGTCTTAGCTTGGGAGTGTTGGAGTTAGATGCTGCCTGACTCCGAGAGGGCTGCTCCTATCGGGTGCTGCCTGACTGCACTTTGAAAGACCTATTGTTATCGGCCAGTCTGCCTTGCTCCCTGGAGTAGTTTCCTGGGGAAGTGACACAAACCTCTCACCACCGTCCAGGCATGCTCTGCCATCTGGGAAGCAGACCTGTTTCTAAGGCGTTCAAACCCAGCAGGGTATGAAATGTTAACACCTGACATCAGGACAGCCCTCTGACCTTTAACAACACACCCCTTTCTTCCGAAAGGAGTGAGCCAAGATGTGGCTGCCCAGTTCAGATCCGTCACTACTTCTCATCACACGCAGCCAGCTTTAATACAAAGAGAGATTTGGGACAAAGAGCATGCCTGATTTTTTCCGTTCCCACCACACCCAGTTAGGAGCACCAGAGCTGCAACTTATGTTGTCATAGCCTCACTCTCTAGAATTCTCCAGGAGATGGTGTCTGTTTGCTTCTTTCTCCTTTTAACCCTTGTCTTGGTTTCTTGCAGACCCTTGTCTGCTGATTCTTTATTCTTCCTTAAAAAGGATGTCTATTTAGGGCTGAATTGTACACTGTTTTTCATGGTTTGCATGATAACTTATGTTAATATACTCATGTATATTTTAAGTTTTGAAACCGGCGTTCTCCATGTTTTTTATATCCAGGGTTCAGTGTGGATTCTAGATAAACCAATAGAAATCTGCCCCTCAAAAATCTGATCCGGATCTTGCCTGTATTTTCTTATGTGCTCAAATTAATAAAAGCTGTGGCTGAATATGTTTCTTCTTTGTAACGCTTGTAAAACAGGGTTGTAGCCAGGTAGTAAACTGGAGTGAAACCGTGTGTCTCTCTCTCGTAAATCTTAGCTCCGTGGAGCCAATAAAAATGCCGGAGCCCCTAACAGGGCAGGCTATTTGCCTTTTTGGTGTGGGTTTTCTTCCATCCCCATCCATCAGTGATACTTTGGTAAATAGGTTCATCAGTTATGGGTATAGTATTACATACTGATTCCCTTGCTGAGTGTTAAAAATAAAAAGCATCGTCCATTACAAATTACTTTCAGCAGAACTTGCTTGGTTCAGGTATGGGGAAAGCAGGGCTTGGCTTTCCTTGATCTACCGCAGACAAAAGAAAAGGGCCACGGAGAGGGAATGCGAGCTTTGTCCTCTGAAGCAGCGTGGCCGCACGATGGAGATGCTAAACACGGGACTATAAACAGTGCTTCCCTTGTGGAGGTAAAAAAGATGTGAGCTGGCCTAGGTCCCATTTTATTTATTTATGTATCTAGGACGGGTTTGTTTAGGAATGCAACAAAAGATTATTCAGGCTGTTTTGTTTGGTTCTGTTTTTCAGATCAATGTTAATGACAGCCTGTGACCTTGGAGCCGTGACCAAACCGTGGGAGATCTCGAGACAGGCGAGTGGTGATTAATGGCAGGGCTCAACCAAGGGGGGACTGGGGGGGACAGTATTCCCAGAGCCCTGTCTGCCAGGCACTGAAACCCGAGTCAATTTGCATCAGTATTAACGCGGTGTAAAAAATAGCAGGAGGCTGAGGGGCGACATAGTTTATTGCCCAACCTTTCTTTATCGTGCTTCCACTGAGAACTAATATTTCTGACTCTGTAAGATTTTTTTTCTTTTAACACACTAAATCCAAATAACACTTTGGCCATTTCTTAAGGCAGGAGTTTCAAATGTAGTGTTTTTGAATAGGTAACCATGTTTTAGTACAAGGTCCAATTTTTCACATCTGGTAAAAAAAAAAAAAAACAAGGAGGTAAAAAGGAAATTTGATTTTTTTTTTTTAAGCCTATTTAGAAATCAGAGGGCTCTTTGGCCAAAATATGAGGTATCTAATTTAATTTGTACCAAAAATTTAATGCATTTACCACCTATCTGGTTTCATTGATCAAAAGTGTTAGTTCTAGAGCAAGAATAGTTTTTAATCTCATAACTACCCAACTTAAGATTTGATTAATTTAATAGCTCTTTCCATTTTATGAGGCACGTCCTGGGTGGGCTGTGGGGTCTAAAGCAGTAACTTGTTATCTTAAGACTTGACATTTGAGGGAAAATAAGATACATTCACATAACAGTAAAAACGAACATTTATTGACTGAATAACTGTTAAATGTCTGCTTTGTAAGTATTATATCATTAAATCCCCTGAGGTGGGTATTGTTACTGTAGGGGCCGAATAACAGCAACCCAAAGCCATCAGGTCCTAATCCCTGGAACCTGTAAGTGTTACCTTAAAAGGAAAAAGGGTCTTTGCAAATGTGATTACCTTAAGGACCATCATTATCATCATCTGGATTATCCAAGAAGGCCCTCAACTCAGTCACTAGTGTCCTTAGAGGAGAGAGGCACGGGGATGGCACATTCAGAAGAGGAGAAGGCAATGCAAAGACACGGCGGAGACTGGAGTGATGTGGCCCCAGGAAGAAGGATGCCGGCAGCCAACAGGCACTAGAACAGGCGAAGGACAGATCCTCTCCTCCAGACTCCGGGGGACCATGGCCCTGCCAACACCTTAGTTTCTGCCCAGTGAACTGATATTGAACTCCTGCCCTCTGGAACTAGGAGAGACGTCATTTCTGTTGCTTTAAACCACCATGTCTGTGGTAGTTTCTGGCAGCCCTAGGAAACTAATACAGTGATTATTCCTATTTCACCAATGGGGAAAATGAGGCTTAGAAAGGATACATAGTCTGAGGTCATACAAGTGGACGTTGCATAGCTAGGAATTCAAGTCCTAGCAGATTAAGTTCCAAAGTCTTTCCTTCTTAACAGTGTTTTATGCTTTCTTACAGAGGAGGCACCACTTAGCCTTTTTAAATAATCCAAGTGCATTGGCAGAATGGGCTGTGTTACCACTAAGCTCAAGATCTCAGTAGCTTAAACCAACAAATCACCTGGAGGCACATGCCTCGGGGTTGGCTGGCGCCTCTCTGTCCTCGCTCTGGACTGGGGCTGAAGGAGCAGCCACTGTCTGGATCATTCCAGCAGAGGCCCGGGTGGGTTTTTCACTGGAAGTTAAGTGTCATTCCCCCAGCAATTCATTGGCCAGAACTTGTCAAAAGACCCCATCCAGACAGGAAATGCCATCCTTCCCAGTGCCCAGAAAGTAGAAAGAAAGGAATAGTTGGTGAAAACAAAACTACCACAGTTTGCCCTTCTAATCACCAAAAATGTGATTCACTCTCCTTCCTGCAAGCAAAATATACTCATCTTCCCCTCCAAGGGAGATGACCCAAACAGCCCATTAGTCGAGGGATTAAGCTCAAAGTCCAGGATCTCTGGGTGATGTGTGCGCATCCCTACAGCACGTCTGGATGTAAACCAGAGGCCTACACACACCCAAAATGCTGCACATGGCACACACCCATGCCACAGAACACTCATATGACACTCCCAACTCCATGTGGCATCCTCTGCGAGGGCCCTGATTCTCAGGGAGATGCTCCCCAATTTGATATTTTCTATGGTTTTTAGATCCATCCTGGGAAATCATTCCTTTTCCACCGTCCTCCTTGGTGAGAGTCAAAGGTCAAACTCTCTCAGCCTACTTCCCCTCTAAAGAAGGTTGAGTGCCCAAGGTTTAAGTTTTACATAGTCACAGGCTTGTGAGGGGGTTTTAGCACCAAAAGCCTCTTAAACATTGAGTCACCTTCTTGGGTCTTTGATCCCAGTCATTTCCATTTGCTAATAATCATTTCCACAGTTAGATACTATACAAACTTCTTAGATCTCCTGTTATTTATTTGCTTCCTTACATTCAGGAACAAGGAAATAAAGCACACATACATCTTTATTTCTCTCTTGACAGTTAATCCCTAGTGTTTGGTGCCCAGTATTTGGCACCAGTGAGAAAACCATGTAGTCAAATTATTTCTCTGGGCCATTTTGTCTAACTGAAAGGATGTTGTGTGTGTCCCCTAATTCATTCAGAGTTTTTAACTGTGTGTCACTGGCCACACCTTCTATTTCATTCTTGTTGTGAGGCTAAATAACTCTTGAGGTCTTTGTCATTCAAAATGTATCTCAATTTTTACTTTCACAGTTTGGGGTTAAGAAGCAGCTTCATATTCTATCCTTATAAGACCCAGAATTTATGACTTTCTCTGTTGCCTTTTATTTCTGGTTATACACCTGCCAACCATTTTCTGAGCTCACTTATAATACCGAGCAAAACAGTCAATAGCAGCCATCACGTGCTATTAACTTTCTTTTTCAATCTTTTCCCCTAAGGCTGTAAGTTCATTAGATACAGTATTTGCTTTATTTCCATGAGAAATATACAAACTATTTTGCCACCATATAAGATGGATCATCATCCCTATAGCTTCTAACAACCATTTCCTCACTTTTTTATACCTGACTCTCAAGCCACGTATTTTAGGGTATTTTCCTCTTTCTTTTCCTTCCTTCCTGTTGAATAGCAGTACCTCACTTCCATACCAATTTTTGTGTTAGTCAAGGCTAAGCTAGGCTTGACTGCAGTAATAAATATATTCTCAAATTCAGTTGCTGAACACAAATGAAAGTTTTTATCTTGCTCACATCACAAGTTGGTGCCAGTGGTGCTGTTTTCCTACAGACTCTCCTCCAATAAACAGACTCTCTTCCAACTGAGTCTTGGTTTTCACTTTAGTGTGACATGCTTGAAGTGGCTCAGACAGTTCACCAACAAGAATTCACCAACAATGCCAATAAAGGTCCGTCTCGTCAAAGCTATGGTTTTTCCAGTGGTCATGTTTGGATGTGAGAGTTGAACTATAAAGAAAGCTGAGCACTGAAGAATTGATGCTTTTGAACTGTGGTGTTGGAGAAGACTCTTGAGAGTCCCTTGGACTGCAAGGAGATCCAACCAGTCCATCCTAAAGGAGATCAGTCCTGGGTGTTCACTGGAAGGACTGATGCTGAAGCTGAAACTCCAATACTTTGGCCACCTGATGCAAAGAACTGATTCATTGGAAAAATGGGAAAGATTGAAGGCAGGAGGAGAAGGGGATGACAGAGGATGAGATGGTTGGATGTCATCACTGACTCAATGGACATGAGTTTGAGTAAACTCCAGGAGTTGGTGATGGACAGGGAAGCCAGGAGTGCTGTAGTCCATGGGGTTGCAAAGAGTCGGACATGACTGAATGACTGAACGGAACTGAACTGACAATGCTGGAGACCTGGATTCAGTCCCCAGGTCAGGGAGAGCCCCTGCAGAAGAGAATGGCTACCCACTGCAGTTTTCTTGCCTGGAGAATTTCATGAACAGAGGAGCCTGGTGGGCCACAATTCATAGGGTCGCAACGAGTCAGAAATGACCGAGCAACTAAGCATGCACACATGCTTGAAGTTAAAAAGCAGGTTATGGTGGAGAATTTGTTGGTTGTGTAGCTCGTTTCTTCATCTGTGCCCACCTTTCCCTCCCTCATGTGGGATGGCCTCCCTTAAAATAAAGTTTGGGAATATACTGCAGAGAAGATGTGGGTGACTTTTCCAGGTACTATGGGGAGTGGCCTCTATGATAGGGGTGGAAGGTGGTAGAGAGTGGGAAAAAGTTAGGAGGACCAAGGATAACAGAGAAGATTAGAAAGGGGATGGATGAGGGATGCTGTGCCAGGGCTATCAGGACCCCAGTGAAATGCATGTCACAGATAAAGGAGCAGCAGCCCACCTGGGGGGTCAGAAAGTGACAAAGTACTTGAAAGGGAAAAAGTTACTGCATTGAGATTATAGAATGAAGAGGCCCAGTGGCCACTTGTAGGTGGTCTTCTTGGTCCCTGATATAAATATTATTTTATTTTCAAGATTTGAACGTCAGCTCACTGATGCAGAAACTCATGAGGTCAGGGAAATAAAACATAAAACCCTGTTTTTCTATCAGAAATCTTGTTTCCATCAGAAATCTTGTCACAACTCTAAACTGAAGATCTCATTTTTGTCTCCAAATTGAATAAGTTAAATATTCTCAAAAACTTACTTCTAGAAGGATGTTAGGAAACAGTTGGACAAAAACAATAGAAACTTCTTTTAAAAATAGAAATGTATTTCCAATTTCCTGGATGCTGATTTTTTTTTAAAAATTCCTTTTGAAAATGTCTTTTCACTAGAGTCTCTTTCACTTTGCCTTCCTTGCACACAGGACTCTAAGCATGTGGGTTTCCCCAGTCATCCCCCAAGGCCTGATTAGCATCTCAATTTCCTTCTTTAATAAAAAATTCAATCAGGAGCCACTTAATAGGCCTGCTTGGGTTTTTAAGTACAAATGAAACAGTGGTACAAGTTAAGCTTGAAAGAAGCTCAGGGGAAATACCCAAGACCACTTTAGAAAGCTCAATACAAGGATTTTGTTTTAATTTCTTTGCTTTCCAGGGACTACTGACCTCTTCAGGACTCCACCTCAGGGTGACCTGCTATATACACATACATTCTTTAGTGCAAAAGATCCACCTCAGAGGAGTCCGAGGGAGAGTTCTGGAAACTGAATAGTAAGGCCAGGTCCTTAGAGGGCCGTTTCTTCTCTAAAGGAAGGCCAGAGAGCAACAGGAGAGGCTTGGAGTGCTAATGTGAAAGGCAGTGGCAGAGAGTGGAGAGAAGTGAGCCGGAATCCTAGGAAAATTAAGTCAGTTCCACCTAGTTTTATGCTACTGGATTTGTTAAATGTTTAAAATCTGCACTGGCCATTTTATTTGTTAATAAACAACTTTATACTTGCCACTCTCAGATGTGTGTGTGTGTTACATATTCTTTTTGTTTTATCAATGGCTACCATTTATGGTTGATAAAATCTCTTGAGAGATGTATTTAGGTAAATTATCTTGATTCTCTGCACTTGACCAAAATTAAGCCACTCTAACCTCTACCAGACCTCAGAACCTCATCTTTGTAAGAGCCTGGAAATCAGATCTTCTTGCTATCAACTTGTCTGGAATTTGTTTTCTGTTCTTTCAATATTTTGTAAATCCAGCTAGCTCATCTCAGAGATTTCCCAGATGTTCACCACGGTGTTGTTGAAAATATCTGGTCAGTGCTGATCTGTTATATCAGTTTTCTTCTCATAAACCTATTGATAGAAGTACAGGGTCGGGAAAGGGGGCGGGGGGGAATCTCTGTAAGCCTGACCGTGATCAGTAGCTTCTAATCATCCATGCTAATGGATGAAAAGTAGAAAAATATGTGTCCTTACTTTGGAAATATCTGTGTGGTTTACAGTAGAACAGCCATTCCATTGTGCTGTTAACAACTAGAATGCACCATAAACAAACAGTTATTTACTATGTGGATGGAGGCAGCCTAAAACCAAATCACATTCTTCAAGTCATATTATAACATACTATAGGACTTTGCTGGTGGTACAGTGGATAAGAATCTACCTGCCAATGCTGGGGACATGGGTTCGATCCCTGGTCTGGGAAGATTCCACATGCTGCTGAGCAACTAGGCCTGTGCAACTACTGAAGACCTTTCACTTGGAGTCTGTGCTCCACACCAAGAGAAGACACTGCAGTGAGAAGTCCATGCACTGCAATGAAGAGTAGCCCCCGCTCACCGCAACTAGCAGCCCGCAAGCAGCGACCAAGACCTCGTGCAGCCAAAAATAAATAAATAATGATTTTCAAAAAAAATACCGTAAAAGTCTGGTATGAACAATGAATCCGGCATTAGTCCTGCCCCTTGACTGAGTGCTACAGTAGGAAGCAAAGGGTGGGCCCTGGGGTTAACCCTTCCAGAGTGCACACAAATACTGGTAGGGTGGCATGGTTAAGAAGTTTCTACAATGGCAGAATGTAGCCAGGCTAAAATGTGTGTGCAACAAAGTAAAAAAAAATCTGCACAGAAACAACCAAAAGTTGGCTGAATGATGATTACAAATATAGTATGATAATCTATTATAATGTCAGTTATTATTAGGTTATTATTTGCTTCATTTTTCTGGATAAGAACATTCCCTCCCTTGAAGGTTACATATCCCTCCCTTGAAGGTTACATACATAGAGCTTACGGATATGTAAGCTCTACTCTTAGAGATTGTCTGTTGGCATGTATCTAAGGATTGCAACTGTACTTCAACTCTATTTCAAGAAAAATAAAAATACAATGCACAAGATCTGATTAACAGGAAATCAGGTTCATTGATTAACTTCTGTCATACTTTCAAACACAAAAGGTTAATGAATGTCCTCATAAGCTTTTCAAATGATAGTCTGTCTTGAAGGTAACTGCCATAGACATAAACCAGAAATAACTTCTACGTCTCATGATGAATTACATATGCCCATTAATTAAAATATTTTTGTGTTTCAGGTGGCTGAACTTGTAACCAGCGAGTTCTTTGAACAAGGCGATCGGGAGAGAGCAGAACTGAAACTCACTCCTTCAGTAAGATCATCCTTTTCTTATGATGTATTTACCCTTTCGAATGACATTTCAAAATAATTTCAGGTTGCACCTTGAAAGTCTGAGAATGAATTTAAGGAGGCACTCCTGAAAGTTTCAAACTTTAATTAAACTTAGATGCTAAACACTCTTATTCCCAGGTTTCTGATTAAGAGGGCTGATTACTTAACAAGCATTTCCTGTGTTCCCACACTGGGCGAAATAGGCACAAGGGAGGATTGCAAAGTAGTACTTGAATAACTCAAAGCCCAGGACTGGTGCTTCATATGCAGTCAGTGGCTATGTTGAAACAGAAATACAGGGGAAAAAAAGAAAACCTAAAGGCAAGCTGTCCAGCCTTGAGGGACTAGAACAGGCAGGTGCAGTAAATAATGGATATTCTGGATTTTACTTTCCAATTTTGAACTTTTCCAAATTCTGAAAGCAAATCATTTCAAGCTCTGTTTCTTTTTTTGCAAAATGAAAAGTTGCACCTGGGAAACTAGGTTCTGCTGATTGAAATGCTGTTTTTATTGGATTCATCCATTCAGTTACTATTTGAGAATGCTTATTGTAGGCTAAGGCTTATGTAGGCTCCTGATTACCCATCAGGAGACAAAGATATAAATGCCCCAGTCACCAGCCTCAAGGAGGGGGAAGAATCTTTATTCTTAATGAAAGAGTAGCTCAAAACATATCACCCAGTGATCCAAGAATGGTCCAGAGTATTCTAAAGTCTGCCAGAGCACAGAAGATCCAATGCAGCTCAAGGAATGTGTCAGTTATCAAGAATGTCTGTTTATGAACAGATCAATTAGGTTTTGAATATTTGGAGTTATTTATAAGATCTTCAAGTTTTAAAACATTTTTCTTCACTGACATTTAAAAACAAGGAAATCTAGGTTGCTTCCATGTCCTGGCTATTATAAATAGTGCTGTGATGAACATTGGGGTACACGTGTCTCTTTCAGATCTGGTTTCCTCGGCGTGTATGCCCAGGAGTGGGATTGCTGGGTCATATGGCAGTTCTATTTCCAGTTTTTTAAGGAATCTCCACACTGTTCTCCATAGTGGCTGTACTAGTTTGCATCCCCACCAACAGTGTAAGAGGGTTCCCTTTTCTCCACACCCTCTCCAGCATTTACTGCTTGTAGACTTTTGGATAGCAGCCATCCTGACTGGCGTGTAATGGTACCTCATTGAGGTTTTGATTTCATTTCTCTGATAATGAGTGATGCTGAGCATCTTTTCATGTGTTTGTTAGCCATCTGTATGTCTTCTTTGGAGAAATGTCTGTTTAGATCTTTGGCCGATTTTTTGATTGGGTCATTTATTTTTCTGGAATTGAGCTTCAGGAGTTGCTTGTATATTTTTGAGATTAATCCCTGGAAGCAACCTAGATGCCCATCAGCAGACGAATGGATAAGGAAGTTGTGGTACATATACACTATGGAATATTACTCAGCCATTAAAAAGAATTCATTTGAATCAGTTCTATTGAGATGGATGAAACTGGAGCCCATTGTACAGAGTGAAGTAAGCCAGAAAGATAAAGACCAATACAGTATACTAATGCATATATATGGAATTTAAAAAGATGGTAACGATAACCCTATACACAAAGTAGAAAAAGAGACACAGATGTACAGAACAGACTTTGGGACTCTGTGGGAGAAGGCGAGGGTGGGATGTTCAGAGAGAACAGCATTGAAACAGGTATACTGTCAAGGGTGAAACAGATCACCAGCCCAGGTTGGATGCATGAGACAAGTGCTCGGGGCTGGTGCACTGGGAAGACCCAGAGGGATGGGGTGGGGAGGGTGGTGGGAGGGGGGATCAGGATGGGGAACATATGTAAATCCATGGCTGATTCATGTCAATGTATGGCAAAAACCACTACAATATTATAAAGTAATTAGCCTCCAACGAATAAAAACAAATGGAAAAAATAAATAAATAAAATAACTTGTTGAGTTAAATTTAAAAAAAAAACAAGGAAAAGCGGCAGAAAAGCTCCTAGCTTGAAGAGTTTCACCTGGTTGAAGTCAGAACTCAGACTTACTAATTTTGACTATTCTTTATTTGTTGTTGACCCATAATGGATCAGGAGACTACATAGGTTAACACACCCATCAATTATTTTAATTTCAAAGCAATACTTGTTTATACTGTTTTCAAAACATTCCTTTGTTCTTTTTTGGTGGTGTCATCAAATTTGGTTATAAAATAAAGATGCTAAATTGGGATACACAGTTAATGTGTAAAATGTAGTACAACCCAAATTTCTGCCAAGTTATTAGTATATCTGTTTTCAAGTAAAAGCTTTTCTCCTCTTTTAAAAAACTGTTTCCAAGGCCTCCTCTGAAGGCCTTACACTGCAGCAGTACCACAGGTCACTTAATTAAATGGAAAAGATATGAGTTAATTGGCAGCATTGACAGGCTGGCAAGTGTTGTGGCGCAGCACTGAGGAACTTTTGCAGAGTCAGGTAAGGGTTTTTTTGGAGACATAAATGAAATTAATTTTGTGGTGGAAACATAGCCGTATGTGCTACTGTCTCCCCACAGGGGCCTGCTTAGTACAACTGCTGACCGTCTCCTCGGGAGAGGCCTGGCTGCTGTTAGCAGGAGTATCCCACGTTAGTGCTTTTCCAGAAATGTCTAGAGATGTGCACACCCAGATCTGACACCTTCTGTGTCCATCATTCCTTGATATTTAGGGGTAAAATTGTCCAAGAACCCTTTCAGGTGTCATAGGCCTAAAGGTCAACAGAGTCACTTCATCCAGATTAATGCTGGAGGCAGTGAGTCGGTTAACAGAACGTGCTTGACCACCTTCAAGTACTGAGCATGAAGCTGAACACAGCGCACCAAGACATGAGGCAGCACCATCTTCCCTGCCCTCAAGAAGCTGGCCAACTGGCAGGAAATATGGACATTAAATAAATTTTCACTAATAATCAATTACAAGATGCAAAATTCTGTAAAGGGAAGCATAGGACAAAGTGGTATCTCACGCTTCCACTCATCAAACATTTGTTGAGAAGTGACTAGTCCAGAAATGACCCCTTACAGTTATGGCCCACTGATTTGGGGCAAGGGTGCCAAGATAATGCAATTAAGAAAAAATAATCTATACATAAAATGGTGCTGGGACAATGGAATATCACATGCAAACGAAAATGGATCTTCTCTTTCACCAGGCCCTAAAAGAAACTCAAAATGCATCATAGATCTAAATGTTAGAGCTAAACTATAAACTCTTAGAAAAAAACAAGATATAAATCTTCTGGATTGGATTCAGCAATGATATTTTAGATATGATACCAAAAGCATAAGAAACAAAAGATAAAATAGAGAAATTTGACTTCATCAAAATTAAAAACATTGTGTATCAAAGGACACTATTACAAAAGTGAAAAGACAACCCACAGAATGGGAAAAAATGTTTATAAAGCATATGTCTGATATGGGCCTAATGTCTAACCAGTGAAGTTGCTCAGTCATGTCCAACTCTTTGCGATCCCATGGACTGTAGCCTACCAGGCTTCTCCATCCATGGAATTTTCCAGGCAAGAGTACTGGAGTGGGTTGCCATTTCCTTCTCCAGGGGATCTTCCTGACCCAGGGATCGAACCCAGGTCTCCCACATTGCAGGCAGACGCTTTACTGTCTGAGCCAACAAGGAAGCCCACCTAATGTCTAGGATATATATATAAAATGTTTCAGTATATGTGAGCTATTATATAAATGTATAAAATGTTTTATAAAATAGATAATATATAAAAACTATTGCAACTCAACAACAGAAAGACAACACAATTTTTTAATGGGTAAAGGCTCTGAATAGACATTTCTCTGAAGAATATATATAAGTGGCCAATAAGCACATGAAGAAAAATGTCCTAAATCATTAATCATCAGGGAAATACAAATCAAAACCACAGTGAGATACCACTTCACACCCACTAAGATGACTATAATCAAAAAGACAGACAGTAACAAGAGTTGGCAGGAATGTGGAGAAATTGGAATTTTGTACATTGCTGGTGGGAATTTAAATGATGCAGCTGCTTTGGAAACAGTTTGGCAGTTCCTCAAAACATTAAACACTAGGGTTGCCATGTGGCAAGCAATTCTACCTCTAATTATAACCCCAAGAGAAACAAAAGTATACATCCACACAATAAAATTTGAATGTAGTAGCATTATACATAATAAAAGGTCGAAACAACCCAAATGTCCATCTACTGATAAATGGATGAATAAAATATGGTATATCTATACGAGAGAATATCATTTGGCAATAAAAATGAAGAGCTGATGTGGGCTTGCACAGTAAACCTTGAAAACATTATACTAAGTTAAAGAAGCCCATCACAAAAGACCACATATCATATGATTCCATGAACATAAAATGTGCAGAACAGACAAATCTATAAAGGCAGACAGTGATTTTGTGAACTGCCTAAGTATTAGGGGGTTTGGGGAAGAATGAAGATAGATTGCTAATTGTTATGTAATTATTTTTTCCCCCTTGGAGCGATAAAAATGTTCTAAAATTGACTGTTTTAATGATTGCTAATTGTGAATATTTTTTAAGTGAATTAAAAAAAAAAATAAGTGTATCCTATGCACCAGGAAGAGTCATTAAACAAATAAGAAAATTTCAGATAATATTGAGAACTATAGACGGGGTAAAACAGAATAATGTTTTTAAAATGGTTTTAAAACATTTAAATGTTTTTAAATCTTGGACATACTGAACCAAGATCCATGTGGTTCACAGGAACCAGCCCTTCCTCCAGCAGGTTTCACAGTGTTCTTGGAGTGCCTGGTCCTCCTTCCTGATATTTACACTCCACATGTAGTCAAGGATGAGCAGGCCAGTGGGAGGCAGTGACCTTCGCCCTAATTTGGAGATATTTTCCTCAGCAGCACCCTTCCATCTTCTTGTGAGCCTCAGCAGCAAATGATTTGGGCCCCACCCAGTCTCACCTTTGTTCCTAAGTCTAAAGGATGCAGGATTTTTCAACATATGTGGACTAAGGACATGTCATGAGTCTGCCCTCATGACCTATGTGAACACCAAAATTATGTGGATGCCACATTTAGAAGAAAGAGAAAACCTACTGTAAGACAGTAAGGCAGGACGGGGTTTCTTCTTAGACCCTGGCCTGACTCTTTAAGAATAAAGGAATTAGCCTCTACCTGCCCCTGAGCTGATCGTGTCCATGACACATTTGAAACAGCACCCGGAGTCTGCAGCATACCTTATAATGTTATGACTCCTGCTTAGTGCTTTACAAGTAATAGCCATTGTGTGGGTGTCATCTAAGTTAAAGACAATCTCATTTGTATCTGGGCAAAACATATTTCATGGGTATGTATTTAAAATTTATTGGTAAGTTGAATCTATACCTGAAAATATACCCTCCGGCAATAGTTTATATACATAAAAAAAGAACAAAGGGAGGGACGTTTTCACTGGACTACACTGGGCAGTGTTTGTCCAAGGAATCCAGTTTAGCCATCCAGTGACAACTGAGTGTCTCTCCTTTTATGTCTGCCCAACAGAAATATGTCACCTCTTCTTCTCAAAAATTTTCTAAATATTATAATATTATAAAGTTTAAAGGTTGGGAATGAGGATAGAATGGGTACTTTCCCCCCATTATCTATCCCTACCAGTTTCCTCTGACCATGGAATTTTCCAGGCAAGAATACTGGAGTGGGTTGCCATTTCCTTTTCCAATTATCCATCCAGTGATAGATAAAAATTTAGGAATTTGTTAATGACAGGACCTTATTGAAAAACACACAAAATTGTCCCCACTCTGAAAAATTAACACAAATAGTTCCTATTTAAAATGACATTGCTTTTAAGGAGCTTTTCCAATCTATTCCATAATCTCTCACTATAAAAATAAAAGCCTGCACTCTTTTGTGGCAATAAAACATTCCCCCTTCCTTTGACTTGTACCCAGTTCTCAGTGACCTGATGACTTGATTTAGTAGCAGTTACCTATATCTGAAGACAGATTTTGGCCCCAAGGAGTTGCATGCTATAAAGTCCAAATAAATCCGCTTACCAATCTCATAAAAAGAGGTGAAAATACTTTATTTCTCATCACAGATAAAGGAAAAGAAAGTACGTGTAAAGGTTGATTGTGATTTGTGAAGTGTTCAGTTGGTAAAAATCGGATCATTGTGGCCAAGTGTTTGACAAAGCACCCATAAAGTCTCTGGTGTAATAAAGCAAGGCTCTCCTCCCCCATTCCAGGCTATTTTTGATCGGAACCGGAAGGATGAGCTGCCTCGGTTGCAACTGGAGTGGATTGATAGCATCTGTATGCCTTTGTATCAGGTAATCATGATCCGAGAGGGTCTATGTGTCTTCACCGAGCCAGGAAGGAAAAGTATGTACTGCATTTTCAGAAGGATTGGTTTTACCTCCCAGGGTATGTGTGTTGCCAGGAATGGTGGTTGCAGCTTATCTTTTCTTGGATTTCTGATCAGTCCACTGAGAAGACTTGGTACTCGGAACCCAAAGATCCGAGTTCTCCTTGGGCCTCAACTCCCTCATCTATAAACCAAGTATCATAATATTATATCTCAGTATTTCTCAAATTGTGCCCCTAAGGAACAGAAGTGTCCATCCATAGCCTAGTGAATATCTTACTAGAAAGAGGTCTCAGGCCCAATAATTGGGGCTTGCCTGTAGCTCAGACAGTAAAGAATCTGCCTGCAATGCAGGAGACCTGGGCTCGATCCCTGGATCAGGAAGATCCCCTGGAGAAGGGACTGGCAACCCACTCCAGTATTCTTGCCTGGAGAATCCCATGGACAGAGGAGCCTGGCGGGCTACAGTCCATGGGGTGGCAAAGAGTTGGACACGACTGACCGACTATCACTTTCACTTTCTTTTCCTGCACGTTAAAATACTGAAGGCTCGCAAAAGTACTCCAGGAAAGAAATATGTTTAACCTTGACTAATTCTGAATTTCTTAAACATTTGACCATGGACATCTCTTTCAGTTTTGGGGTTTGTTTTTTTTTTTTACCATTTTTCTTTTACTTTTATTAATATCATGTGAGACTTGAGAGTTCCATGAAACATAGTTTTCTGCTTTGACCCTATGGCCTGGGCCACAGGGTGTTGTAAAGCCTCTTGCATCTTAAATATCTGCCTCTGTCTGAGATGTGTGACAAATGACACCCACTGAACGCTGAGTGAGGTGGTTTCCAGCTCTGCTGCGTGGGTTCGAGACCCTGCTTCTGGCAAGGAGACTGGTGTCACCAGCTCCGGATGTTCACACTCCTCTTTCTGAGTAGGATTAGGGCTGACATCAGTTAACACTCACAGTTCAGTGTACACTGGCTTTTAATCCTACTTCTAAGCATTTGCTCTCATGTGAAAAACCCGGTAAGTTCTTTACCCCCTACCTACCTCAATCAGATTGAGCTGCTTTTTTGACTTCAGAGTGAGAAACACATGCAGGGAAAGCAGAACAGCTTCATTTCTCACTCTAACTCCATTAAAAACATAGTATTGTTTTTTAAGGACTTCACAACCATTAAGTTTCAGGCTTATCTACCACTTCATTTCCAGCACTTTTAGGAACTGCTGAGCCCTGTCACATTATCCTAAAAAATAAAAAAACATAGAATACTGTCTTGAAGATGGAAATGTAATTTTTAATGGCTATAAAAAACAAAAGTAACTTTTTTTGTTTTATATTATCCATTAAGTACATGATAGCATAAAATCAGAGAAATAAAGTTTTAAAAGAATCTAAAATGAATTATTTTAGTTATACATGGGACATAATGCTCTTTTATATAAAAATGAAAGATTGGGTGAAATATCAAGAATAATGTCTATGTTATTATAAAAAGATCCTCAACTTTCTTTTCTCCCATCCACTTCTACCATCCTCACTCCTCTGGTATCTCTGAATAAGCTGGGTTTCCAGGTGTAAGGCCCATAGCTGTTGGGTCAGGTATATTTTGCTTTGCGAAATTGACCTTGACTACCCATGTTGAATTATTTTTTAATTTTACTCATTTTCCTATGCATTCTTAGGCAATAAATGAGATGAATTTCTTGCAATTAATAAATTCCTTTTACTGTGGGTAAAGCTTAGGAGTATGAAGACATGTATTTATGTGGCTGATAAGTTTTTGGTGTTATTCTGCAAAGCTACTTTGAAATGAACTCAACTCTACACGCCCTTCCTACATGATTAGTTGCTGTAAATGGTGGAAAGGACTCTTGTGTGTTTTTCCATGTTAATTTAAATGTTTCATTGCTGGTTCACAATCACTTGGGCTTATTTTTATACTTCCCATTAAATACTTTAAAATCTTCAGGTTAAAAAGTAAGTTATTTTGAATTTAAAATGCAAATAGCAGTTTCCAGAATTTAGGGGGTAATATTTCCCCATCATATTATCTATCATTCCTGATCTTTCACATGTTTTACTTTTCTACCTAGCTGTGATATTAGATACACTTGCTAATTTTATCCACAGGAAACTGACATTAGAAAGTTCAAGTGACACTCCCACCAAATTAGATTGTGTCCCACTCATCTGTGGCCTTGGTTTTGCTGTAGTGGCCTTTCTGCCTCATTTCACCTCTGTTGGATATTCACCCACGATCTTTTCTTACTAAACCAAATGGGGAAAGTCACAGCATCTAAAGAGGAATGTGGAACAAGCTGTTTATAAAAGTTCATATTCATACCTGCTGCTGTATCTCCTCAGTGAACAAAGCATGAAAGTCATGCTCTTTTTCGTAACTGATTTTTTTAAAAGCTCATGGATTTCACATAAATTCTTTATAATATTTATAAATTACATATATAGAATTTGCATATATATTTATATATTAAGTTATAGACAAATGAATATATAAGTTTATACATTCATACGAATACATATTTATATGAATATATAAATTGATCTAATTTTGAAATCAACATTTCAAAAAGCCCTCAAACTGAAACCTTGTAGAATGACTTTAATTACCCTCCTTGAGAATCCCTATTTTGTCCCATCTTGAGCACCAGGATGTTTTTCATTATTTAACTGGATAATCTCACATTAACTGTTGTTGCTCTGCAATGGAAATGGAATCAGTCAGTGGGGAGGAATCACCATGAGTATGAAGACACAAAATCTTGAGGAAATGACTCACCAAGTATGGAAGGTCCCTAACGTGAGGCCAGTCAAATGTCAAAATGTCTGCAGGAATTCAGGTTGTTGCTGGAAGGTCAGCCTGGGTTTTTTAATGGGGAAGTACACTAATAGAGTCTGAGAGGATAAAGGCAAATGGGGAAGCAGGCAGCTGGCAGGAACCCCAAACTCTGAGAGATGACATCATCTTCCTCCTATGGAACATAAGAATGCAGTGTGACTTTGCTGAGTTAGTCTGGGCAGAGGGCAAAATGATATAAAAGAGTAGCTATGAGACCTTTTAATGGCCAGAGCCCTGACCCTAAGGTAGAGCAGGTTTGAGTGGCAAGAAACCTCACGTAGAGCCTAAAGCAAACAGATACATACATCATGATCAGAAACCTTCTTGCAGTCAGAGCAATGTAGAAAGATGAGGGCCAGCAAAGACAGAAGCTAACCAAACGCACTGTGTGGCTGAGGCTGCTGGGTGCAGCCCTAGACGGGAAGGGGCTTGTGGGGGTGAAGAGGGAGATGTAGCCCTGCAGGAGACACAGATATGGTCCTAGGGCAGCTTTTTTACTTCATTGACTTCTACTGGGTAGATCAGCTTAAGAGGGTTGTGCTTGGTCAAAATAAAGGAAGCACTTTCCACTTCCACTCCAGTTTGCTGAGTTTTGTCTCTTCTCCAAACAAAGAGTAGATTATTAATACTCTGTGGTACCTGAAGGGCTATTCATTTGTGTACCTAGGTGGGAACCCACAAGAGTACACTGGTAGATTTTGAATGTCCATTGCATTTAAAATGGAAACTCTTACCTCTGAAACAACTTCAAGTCCCAACTTGTGCTTATGCTGAAGGAAAACAATGAAAACCCCTCAACCCCTCAAAATCTGTTCATCAGGAACTTTCCAGAGTAATCTAGTGATTGACTGAAAGTGACTGACAGAAAATATATAAACATATCTCATAAAGTAATGGGTCAGGAAGGAACATGCAGAGAATAGTCCCAGACACATGGATGGTTCTACAGTAGGGAGATGTGATGTGCTTATATACATACGTTTATATGTGCACATAAAATTCTCTAGAACGTGCTCATCTCTTTAATCTTATGTTTCCAAACTTTTCCTTAAAAAAAAAAATAGAAAATGGTCCCAGAAGTCATGATTTATATGTGACAGCATTTTAATCAGGAAGCATATAGGAAGCCAAGAGTGGGCAGGGAACCATCAAAGCGCGTTCCCCAAGAGAAGACTAAAGCCCTGGTTAGTTAGCTGTCCTAGCAGGGTATCTCAGAGGAACACATTGACATCTGATTCCCGCGCTTTCCGCTGTCTTTGCACCCTGCTGGGGATCCATTAGCCTGCTGCTCAACTTCTTTAGAGAAAGAAAAAACAGGAAAAAAAAGAACGAAGAAGAAAAACCCCAGACACCATCAAACTTTGAAGTCACTGCTGCACCAGCCTTAGGGATAAACAGAAAACCTGATGTGGCAGCGTCACACTGAGCCTGTCTGTGCAATAGCAGGCCAAGTTTTTGCCCTTCATTTCCATTCTCGTCTCAATCAAACTTCAGTGCACCTAGAATTTCAATGATGCACTATAAATCATTATAAATCTTCTGTGTGTTAAATGTTGAGGGATTTAATTTTTGTTATGAACATAATCAGATTTTCAGCTCATCCCAAACTGGCTCTTGATTTTGGAGTATTTGATCAACAGTGACAACAACAAAAAAAGAGCTTGACCTGGCCAGGTTCTAGCTGGAATAATGATCTCCTGTTAAAGAAGATTTTGGCAAGAGTGTTGCCTCTTTGTGAGAATGTCAAGGCATTTCTGCAACAGGCAGGGCTTCTGAAGTTATGGTTATAGTAACTTCTGACTTTTTTTCTGCCTTCATTTGTCACGGTTGATTTGGAAAATGCATTCTACCTGATGCAATTACTAACATGCTCTCTGAAAAGAAGGGAGGAAAAAAATCTTTAAAATACAGTTCAAGTTGTAGAACCTGGGAGTTAGAATTGATAAAACTGGAAAAGAGGAAGTAAGGCGCTACACCAAGACAACTTTTCTGGATACCAAGAAATGCACTTCAAAAACAACTCAGCGTTCCCCAGATGGTCCATGCCTTGTGTTCAATTTAGAAAAAAAGAAAGAAAGAAAAAGTAGTGAGCTGCAGAGTGAGTAGTTAGAACTCTCCTCTTAAAAGCCTACAAGGAATGGAATGTGGTTAAAGAGGGGAACAATTTTATCACATACTTAATAAAAGTAGGACACCACCCAAATCAGTTTCTTATAAATGTTTTTCTCTACGACATTTCGTATTCCTATGAATGAGAGAAAGGAATAGTTAAGCCGAACTTCTTATTTGTCTCTCCAAAGTGGGGGACATATGTGGAATGACATAACTCCAAAAACTCAGGAAGAAAGAAGAGGTGGGAGGGAGGGAAGAAAATAACTTCCTATATTCATTCTCTATAATGTATCCGGCTCCACCTTCTCCTGGTGATGGGTTGGGGGTATTCAGGGACTGGTTTTAAAGCATCTCAGTTCTTTCTGGTTAAGACAAGTCCTTGGGAAGACTAAAATGTGAATTGTTCTCAGTCAGAGCCATTCCTTCTCCCCAGCTGACATCAGGCGCTGGGGAGCTCACCTGTCCTTGTCACGGTTCTATGACTGGGGGTGAGAGGGACCGAGTGCCGCGGCTGCCTGCGGGGTCAGGGCTCTGGCTGTGATGCGGGGCTGGCCTCTGGGGCTGCGGGGTGGCTGCCACAAGCACTCCCTGCAGGGTCTGACCCTGGCTCCGGCTGCCGCAGCTCTGGTCTATGCAGACCATGGCGAGCCGCCACCTGCTTCCCGGTCAGCTCTCAGCGGCTGGTTCTCTGACATCACTCAACCCCTGCAGAAACCCCAGCTACTTTCTCTTCACCCTGCCTTCACACAGCAGCTTCCACAGTCCTTTCCAGTATGCCGCCAGGGTGGTGCCAGCTCATTCTAAGAAAGTTCTGTCATTTTCCTGAATCAGGCTCTGAGATTCAAGAGATGAGCCTTCCCCTCATCTTCAGGGTTTGACCCCCCAAGGAGCATGAAGCCAGGACACTCACATCTGATCTCATGCCCCACCTCAGCCCCTCTCTCTCTCTCTCTCCTCCCTGTTTCTCTCCTCTTCTCTCTCTCTCCTCCTCTCCTTTCTCTAAGACAGGAGTGAGAAGTTTATGAATTTCCTTTTCCTAGTCTGATGGGAACTCTCCTTATATGGTCTCCTCTATGCTCCCCACACCAGAGCTTTGTAGTCACACTTGATGATCTGCTTTAGCCAGGCTTGGTTCTTAAGAGATAAGAGTTCTGGAATTTAGAAATCCTGTTTGTGGCTCAGATGGTAAAGAATCTGTGTGCAATGTGGGAGATCAGGGTTCGATCCCTGGGTTGGGAAGATCCCTTGGAGAAGGGAATAGCCACCCACTCGAGTATTCTTGCCTGGAGAATCCCATAGAGGAGTCTGGCGAGGGGGGGCGGTCACAAACACGTTCACTTTCACTTTTCTCTCCACACAAAACCGGCACTGAGACTTATTCTCTCTGAAAGCTGGGTAATGAGAGCTTGCTGTTTTTAGCAGGGAGCCACCACTTGCTGAGAGGAGGAAAGTCTGCTGAGCTGATGGGCGGGGAGCCATGGGCATCATGGTTCAAGTAAAACAAAAATATATTGGTTTGATATTTTCAAATTCTCCTCCTTGTTACATATAGAACAGTGCCATCTGATGCTATAATCCAGTCTGAGGGCTGATAGTAAAACCTGTTCAAAATTTTCTATGTACTATTAGTCAAATACAAATGGAAGAGAAAATATACACATTCAAATGTATCAGTTTTATGTAGTTTATACCCTGTCTTCCAAACTTTTGCCAAAATGATCTTCATTAAAAAAAAAAAACAACTATATCATGGTATTCTCCTGCTTAAAACCTCAGGTTACTACCACCATCCATAAGATACCTCCCAGACTCCTGGGCTAGCCCTCTCGTTCTGAGGCCCCTGCCTCTCAACCTCATGTCATGTCACCCAGGCACTTTTTGCCCCAAAGCACAGGCCTCGCAAACCCTCTCAACTGTCTTCCTTTGCCTTTGCTTATCCCTCCCTCCCTCTTCTTTTTGTCTGGAAGAAGTCATCCCAAGCTGTCCCCTCCTCTGAGAAAGCTTTACCCCCCTCAGCATGACTACAGCACCCTACCGATCTCTTCAGAACCACATGTAACACCCTATGTTGTGGTCATCTTTCTGTCTTTTCTGTTTTTCTTCTGCATTAGATTAGTTTCCCTGAACCATCATATTCCTGGTTCCCAGAACAGCGCCCAGTATATTCAAACTGCTATCGGTTGGATAAACGAGTGAAGAAACAGAAGAGTAAATAATGCAATGCGGGACCACAGAATTAACAAGCAGTGGGATGTACGAAGTAGGGTTATAGTGTCATTTTAAATTATCATCTATAAATACATAAAACCTTTCATCAGAGTGTGCACTGCTATCTTCCTGCCCATAGTCTGAAGTATATGGCCTATGCTATCTTTTTAGAGAGCGGTTTGGTTCTCATCATGGTTGAATTGGCCCTTAATTCCAGTGTAAAAAGACCCGTTTATAGGCATGAATTTTTCAGAGCTTTAACTTTTTCAACTAGGAAATACATAAAATTTTCTTTTCTTCTAGCATTGGCTGAAAATATAGTTATTTTAATATCCAAGTTAATAAGGAGAGCTAACACATGTACACAGATTTCAAGAAGGTATGTATATACATACAATTTCATGAAATTACAAAACAATAAAACACTGAATTATCATGATTAAAATATAACTTTCCATTGACTTAGAAGACTTTTCAGATCCTCCAGTGCCTGACGGTTATCAATACAAACATGAAATAGCAATGTGATCTGCAGGACGAAGTACTGAATAGCCGAGAGGGCTCATTATTAGAACAACATTCAAGTTCATGTCACTCCCTGCATCGGGCATGGTATGTGGCCAGTGAAGGCATCACACACCTTTGGCTACATCTCACAGTTCTTCCTGAATACCTGACATGCCAGACTGTTTGATTTTGGACAAAGTCTTCCACCTCCAAAAAATGACTATGATTTGATAAAGCAACCAGCTCTGTGTATATTTTCTTGCAAACAAAATGGACTTTGGTTTATTTCATGTAGCTTTTTAAAACCTTTTATTTATACAGTAGGACTCAATTTCTATTCATATGCATTTTATGAGCCCAAGACTGCCATCATGAATCTATATTAAAATGCTGGAATCTGGTTTAAAAAAAAAAGTTCTAATACACTCCCTAATAAGGCTTTTGAGGGTAGAATTTAAGATAAGATCTAATTCTCCCTCTCCAGCTGACCAGCATAAATAACTCTTTTTAAAAGTGTTTCTGCTTTGAACTTATGAAGCTAAAAATCACTTAACCCTAAGTCCATACAAGGCTTGGAATGTTGTCTTAAGTTACTTTCCAGTTCCTCTACTAGAAAGCATATTTTAAATGCTGATTTACCTCTTCATGGCCTATCTTCTCTTAAGAAGAAAATGGAAAGAAGGAAGAAAGTAAGGGAGGAAAGGAGAGGGGGAGGGAGGGAGGAAGGAAAGAAAAAAGGGTGGGGTGGGATAGAGGGAGAGAGAGAAGAAAACTTTCATTTTTTACTAGGAAATGAATCAAGTCCTCTTTTAAAGATTGATTTTTGCATTCTAAGGGTGCCTCTCCAAAATTTCTGCAATTTAATGTTCATTTAAAGGGTCAGCATTGTTTTTGCTCCTGGGAAGTGAGGCATGAAATAAACATAAAGCATTCTCATTACGCTGTTGCCAAACAGAATCCTCTATATTATTTGAAATGTTTCCTAAGAGAATTCAAGGAGGCAATATCTGGATCCTCAGCTATCACTACTCTTATATTTAGTTATCAGAGCTGCAGCTGTAAAATGTTAAATAAATCACTCAAGGTACATTGCCTCATCTTAACAAGCAGATGCTAAATGACAATGTGATCAGAGGGAGCCAGGCTCTCAGCCTCACGTACAGTGAACGTGGCAGCCCAACTGCTGTACTCACTGTTTTTCATTATAGATGATCATTTAAAATGTTGAGTCTGTTAGGCAGTGTCTAAAACAAAGTTAAAGATGTCTAACAGACTGAGCTTTTGGAAAAGAATTTCAGTATTAAAGTCCAGAAAGACACAAAGGTGTCCCTGTATATACTATCTCAGCAAGCAGACACCTATTGAATACTGACTCTAGTGCCCACTGGATAAGGGCTTAAATTTTAAAGTTTATAAGTTGCTTTTACACATACAGTGTAATTTGACCCCAACTCTGTGAAGGAAGAAAATACTTCATTCTGGATCCTATAATATCTATGGTCTAAATTTTACATATGAGGAAACGAAAACCTACTGAAACTAACGGACTTAACCAGAGTGAAGCGGTTAGTACACAGCAGAGCCAAAATTTCAAAGCCAAGTCCTCTCAGCCTTATTTTTCTGCTCTTTCCCACCACACTGCCCTGAGGAAGTGAAAGGCGATTCCATTTTTGTCCAGCAGTGCTGTACCTCAGAAACCTCCCATTTACGAAATAAAACTGAGTTCTTCAGAGGGGAGGATACAAGAAGCTGAGTAGAGATTCTAGAGAGAGCAGTTCCTAGAACACTGAATGAGCTAATAGGTTCTGTTTAGCTGATTACCAGAGAAATATTCTCTCAGAAAGATTTTATGTCAAGTTGTCCTTGACCAAACACTTTCATTTGCAACTGAGTTGATGTTGCCAATTAACAATGGCAGATCGACCTCCCTAGTTTATTCCACATCCTTCTGAGGATTCCATTAATAAAATAACAAAGGAAAATTTTTTTCTGGAAATTTTTAAAGATATAAACATTCTTGGGAAATGGAAAGAGGCTGGAAGAATTTTAAGGAACATGATAGAAAAAGCCTACAGTGCCTTGAACAGTCTGTAAGTAAGGATGTTAACAATCTGCTGTTGAGGACCCAGAAGGAAATCGAGGGTGTCAGGAGAGAAAATATACATGGCCTCAGAGAATACCTAAATCCTCAAGAGCAGACTGTGGGGATAAGTCAGGACGCACGTCCTCTTCTTCCTGTGATGCCCCCTCATGCTGTTGTCCACATGCAAACACATTTTCATCCAGGAACACCACAGTCTTCTGCTCTAGCCACTTAACATAAACTTCAAAATGTGTTTCCAAATGCCTAACATAATTTTCATATTATCCTTTGAAATAGCAGCCTAGAATTCCAAAGAGTGACTTGTCACAATTGGTTTAATCATTTCCTACTTTTTTTGGTTGTTTTGTTTTTGCTAATTGAGATAATTATAAAATGAGCACTTTTGTTCAATATTTTATTGACTTATTTAATACTATTAAGTGTGGTTGGGAATAGTAATGTTGCATTTCTTTAAAAAAAAAGATATAAATTCTCAAAGACAATAGAATGTAAGAGGGCATAAAATATCCTCAAAATTGGAGGCTGGAAAGGAAGTTATGTCCCAGGATGTCTGCAAAAGGGGACATCAATAGGAAGAGAACTTATCTGTCTTTCAGAAGGAGTAGGCTCAGGATGTCAAGGGTCCAAGTTCAGCCGAGAGGGAATCTATTAATTTCCTACTGCTGCCTAACAAAATACAAGAAACTGGGTGGCTTAACACACCAGAAATCTACTCTCTCACAGTTCTGGAGACTAGAAGTCAGAAGTTAAGGGGTCAGCAGGGCTGGTTCTTTCTGGCAGCTCTGCAAGAGAATCCATTCCATACCTCTCTCCTGGCTTCTGGAGCCCTTGGCATTCCTTGGTATGTAGCTGTGTCACTTCCATATTCACCTCTGTCTTCATGTGACATTCTCCCACATCTCTGCGTCCCTGTGTCTTCATATGACCTTCTTATAAGGACACCAGCCATTGGATTTCAGGCACACCCTAAAACAGTATGTTTTTGTCTTAACTTGTTAACATCTGTGTGTGCATGCTAGGTCGCTCAATCGTATCTGACTCTTTATGACCTTGTGAACTATAGCCCGCCAGGCTCTTCTGTCTGTAGGATTCTCCTGGCAAGAATACTGGAGTGAGTTACCATTTCCTACTCCAGGGGATCTTCTCCACCCAGAGGTTGAACCCACGTCTCCTGCATTGGCAGATGGATTCTTTACTACTGAGCTACCCGGGAAGACCCTGATAACATTTGCAATGACTCTATTTTCAAATATGGTCACATTCCCAAGTACCAGGGTTAGGAATTCAGCATCTCTGTCTGTTTTTTTGAGGGGAGGGTGTGTGTCACAATTCGATCCACGGTAAAGAGACTGAGGCTTGAGCCTGGAAACAAAGAGAGGTTGGAAATGGGGTCCCTGGAGTCTCCTCCTCTCCACACAGCCAGGTAAATAGCCTTTGCAGCCGCTGCCAACTCAGGAGACCAGAGGGCTCTTCTCTCAGAGCACTAACTGGGAGAACCTGTGACTGCAATCAGAAGTCTGTGGGATGACGGACTGACCCCAGGAGGCCTCCCCGTATCTCCCCACTGCCCTACTTTGCACTCAAGATGCCAGAGGCCCGATAGCCCCAGAGACAGAAAAGTGGGATTCCTCTTCAGGGAAGAACAGCCACAGAGAGAAGACCTGTATGTACTTGCACTTGGGATTCCCTCAATGAGAGTTTTGGCTCCTTGCAGAAAGCCCTTAAGATGAAGCACCCCCCACCCCCCGCCCCTGCCACCACAACCAGCAACAATCACAGCCTCTCCTGCTCCCCCGCCCCACTTTACTCACTGCCCAGAACAAGTCTTTCAGTGCTGCGTGCTTAAATATATGCTAACAGATTAGGGCCACAGCATGTTTGAAGAGAGCTTCCAAAGTGAAGGGATGGAAGTGAATCAAAACACTGAATTGAAAAAGGATTTCAGAGCATACAGGAGATGCAAAAAACAAAAGACAACTTCAGAAAGCCTCCACTATCATCAAAAAGACAAATAGGTTCTAAAACAGGACCTAATGCCTGATGTTTTCCTTCTCCAGTACTTTCTAGTTGCTATATGATTTTCTCCTCCTCTGGGACCTCCCATCCTGGGCTCTCCTGACTCCTCCCCGCTGCCAGTGGCCTCCACTCAGACCTTGTCAGGCTCACAGCCCCTCCCCACTCTCGCCCTCTAGATTCCATCATCGCAACACCAGCCTTATCTTCCTAGGGGAAATCTGACTGTGGGCCCTTCAGATCCTCCCTTTCCATCAAAGAAGAAAAAATCTAAGCTGGCACATTGGCCTGCCCATGCCCACCTCCTCGCCCCCCACCCTGAGCCCTCTGCTCTGGACACGCCCACCGCTGTTATTGTTGTTCAGTCACCAAGTTGTGTCCGACTCTTCGCAACCCTGTGGCCTGCAGCACACCAGGTTTCCCTGTCCCTCACCATCTCCTGGAGTTTGTCCAAGTTCATGTTCATTGAATCGGGGATGCCACCCAGCTCTGTCGCCCTCTTCTCCTTCTGCCTTCAATCTTTCCCATCATCAGGGTCTTTTCCAATGAGTCAGTCTTTCGCATCAGGTGGCCAAAGTATTGGAGCTTCAGCATCAGTCCCTCCAAAGAGTATTCACGATTGATTTCCTTAAAGATTGACTGGTTTGATCTCCTTGCTGTCCAGGGGACTCTCAGGAGTCTTCTCCAGCACCACAGTTCGAAAGCATCAATTCTTCGGCACTCTGCCTTCCTTTTTGTCCAGCTCTCACATCCACACGTGACTACTGGAAAAACCATAACCTTGACTGTACGGACCTTTGTTGGCAAAGTGATGTCTTTGCTTTTTTACTCCCCTACTCATAGTCCATGCCTGTGTCTTTGCCCACACAGCTGCTTCTGCCAGGCCCACCCTTCCCTCTTCTCTCCAGCAGGTCCTTCTCTGACTGCAAGAATCTGCTCAGGTGACAAGCTGCCCCCCGGAGGTAGATGTCCTGGTTTCCAGGGTCCACTGCATTTTCCTTTATTAGTATATTATTCTCATTTGCATTCCCTGTGTCTGTCACTCAGCTGTAATGCCTTCACACACTGCATGCCCCCAACCTCTGCCTTGCCCCGGCTACAGCAGGGGTCTCTAGGTTGTGACTCAGCTGCCTGCCATGAGACCCCTGGGGGCTGCCTCCATCAGCAACACAGCCAACGTAGCAACAGGATGGGGAAGGAGTGGGTTATTGCAAAGCTGTTAGGAAGATCTTGCATTTCCCCAGCATCGTGTGCCTTCCGCATTGCCTGACATAACCCACCATTCCTGAGCTGCCCTGTGGTAGGCTTTAGCATTTCCGTCTTTATTTCATGGCTGAGAAGCTAGGGAGGTTATACTTGCTGCTCAGAGTCACCCCAATGAATTAGGGAGAGCTTCAGCGAATGAATACCTCCCACCAGCAAAGGAAGGGCTAAGCCACAGAACCAGAAAGTAACAGAAGAGGGAGAATGATTCTCCAAGTCCCTGACTTCACATGTCACCTATGATCACGCTACAGATGGTCTGAACAGCTGAAAAACCTAATATGACATGAGAAGGAGAGCAACAGAGACATACAGAGAAGAAGGAGGCAGCGGGAAAAGAGAAAAGATGAACAACAAAGGCTGAACATTTTTATAAATCCCCCTCCTTACTTGTAGTGAAACCTACAGCTCCTTATCCTCCACACTATTTTCATGGTGATCACCCCGGGCTTTTAGGCTTGACTGTGAAAGTATTAATAACTCCACTGTGCTACATTTCTAAGGCATTTGGCCTTACAAAGTGACTTTCTTTTTGGAGTAAATGGAATTGATGATAGTTAATATCAACCTTTCCAAGAGTCTGAACCAAGGGAGATGAGATTTGTGGAAATGCTTTTGGAAAAGTAAACTTTACATGCTAAAGCCCTCCATACATATGCGCCGTTATTGTTGTTATTAGCATTAATAGCATCTCTAAGCCTCAGTAGCCTCGGTTGGAACTTTGGATAAAAAACTAGCGAACTGTGGGTCTCACTGAGATGTAGTAAATCTATAACAATAATGTTTCCTGGACACTTCTTGTGTGCCAGGCACTAGACTGACTTTCCAAGTCTGATTAAATTTTCTTAGCAGTATCAAGAATGGGGAAGGAATATGTTATCACAAAGCTGCTACGAAGATTTTGCATGCCTGATATAACCCACCACTCCTGAGTTGCCCTATGGGAAACTTTAGCATTTCTGATCAAGATTGATTTAACTTTCTTAGCCATATCAAGATAGAGTCTACTACCACCCCCCTTTTCAGATGTGAAAACTGAAGCTAGAGAGTTCCTATAACATGCACTGGAGTATACAGATATTAAGTAACAGAGCTTAGATTTTTTTTCAGCCTTCAAATCTGGGCTTCTGGTTGATAGAACCTTGTTACCACCTGAGAGGCTGAGTACGCAGGCATCAATGTACAAACCTCAGGTCCTTACTGAGTCACCTGAAATGGAAGCAACGCACTATTGTCTTACCAAAATGCTTGCCTAGAAGCAAATTTGCAAATCATCTGTAGGGGAGTGAAACCCTGAAAGTTCCCTTGTGACCTGACTTGATGGTGGCAAAGCTAGGTTTAGAAACCAAGACTTTGACGTTTGGTGTAGGGTTTGTCCCGATACACTCTGCTACCTACGTATAAAATTTGAAGCATATTATTGCCAAGTTTTCAAAGCTGCCCTGAAGGAACAAAGTTTAAAAAGCATATCTGTCTGAGTAGTGATGCAGATTTCAAACACACAGCAAGCAAGGAGTTTGTTTTGAAGGACAGCATGGTGAACCAAGATGTCTCTAAGAACAGGGGAAATGGAATGAAAAGTCAGCAAGCAAGGTAGAAAAGACAGCCCTGAGAGGGCCTGAGAAACTGAACAGAAAATCTGAAGGAAGATAAATGGATAATTTAACAGCCGTTCAGTTTTTAAGAAAGACAAAGAACAAGCTACATTGCATCAGAAAAGGCCTAGAAATGATGATGGATGGGGCCCTTCAAATGAGTGGTGAACACAACAGAATCACAGTCGCCTGCACAATTCCCAGCTGAGGGCAAATTTGAGGAACTAAATAAGGATATGAGACTGATACGGATTGAAGAGTTTTTCAAAATCCATTTAATGGCCAGGCAGGGGACACTGATCGCTTTTCAGAGGAAATGTTTAGAATCAATGAGTAGTTGGCCCTTATTGGAATGTGGATGGGGGAGAGGGAGGGAGGCCTACACACATTAGCATGCTGTGCTTTAAGGTACTGAGATAATTGTTGAATTATGGTAGCAAAGCACTAAATTATTTTGATCTTTATGAAATAAGTATTTCTCTTTTTTATCCTATACTCATGAGCTTTATGAACAATGAAATGACTTGCTATTGAGTAATTCTAATGCATGATCAAAGGTTGCTAATTCTATTATCAGTGCATGTTAAAGTTTTAAATAAAATATTTTAGTGTTAAATAGTTGATACATGCCCAGTGAACAAAATTCAAAAGGCATAAAAGTATTAGAGAGAAAAGGTCCTCCCTCACACTTCTGTCCCCCGGCCACCCAGATCTTCTCCTTCAAGGCAACCACTGTTACCCAATTTCATCCAAAGACAATCTATGTAAAAGCAGAAATATAGTGTTTTTTTAGCTTTTTCTTTTATTCAGATATGTGTATAATACATGTATGTATATACACATACACATGTATATGTGTGTATATATCTATATATACACATATATGAATGTCTATCCTGCTCCATACCTTATTTTTAACACTTAATATATTTTTGAGGTTACTCCTTTTTCATGTCCAGACAGCAGCTATCTCATTAGTTTTGATGGCTGCAGAATATTAGATTTTAAAGACGTAAAATGAATTATTTAATCAATAATTATTATTTCTGAACACTGATGTTGTTTCTAATAATTGGCTATTGTTAACAGAGTGGTATAAATATCCTTGTAAATACATCATCTTCATACTTTATTTGTAAGATAAATACCTAGATGTGGAATAACTGGGCACTTGGCATATGGGCATTTGGAATTTTGATAGATATTGCCAACTTTCTCTCTGTGGAGTGTGAACCAATTTATATTTCCACCAGCAATGGCTGAGGTGCCTCTTCCTCTATGCTCATACCAAGACAAGCTATTATCAAACTTCTTGAATGTTGCCAATGTGATGATGCAAAATCTATCTCATTATAGTTTTAATGTGTATTTTCCATACCATAAATGAGTTTGATCATTTTTTAGTATAGATTTATTTACTTGGGAGTAATTGTATTTTTTTTCTGTAAACTCTCCACATTTTGCCCTTTTTTCTATTGGGCTGGTGGTCTTTTCTTATTTATTTGTAGGAGCTCACTGTATATTAAAGAAGTAGACTTTTATCTGTAGCAAAAGTGGCAATTTCCCCACCACCCCGCCCCCAGGTGGTCATTTATCTTTTCACTTTGTTTATGCTATACAGAAATACACTGATTTTATGTAGTCAAACTTGTCTCTTAAGACTTCTGGATTTTGTCATACAGATCATGACTTTCCCATTCCAAAATTAGAAATTCTTTAAATTCTCAGAACTTTTTTCAGTACTTTATGGTTTCATTTTTTATATTATATCTGTGGCTCATCTGGTTTTGTTTTATTGTGTTTGATATAAAGTTTCTAGATGGCTACCCAGTTTTCCCATCCATTTTTTACTAGTCTTTTTCCTTATGTTTTAAAAGGTCACCTTCATCATATACCAAATTCCCTTAAGCAATTCTAGTTTAACTCTTTCTATTCTGTCCTATTACTCTCTCTGCCTAGTCATGCTGTTTTAATTAATATTGCTTTAGAGAATATATATATATATGTGTATATATAGATAATATTTATTTATTTTTGGCTATGCTGGCTCTTCACTGCTGCGGGGCTCCTCTCTAGTTGTGTTGTGAGGGTTTCTTATTGCATTGACTTGCTGGGAAGCACGGGCTCTAGGGAATGAGGGCTTCAGAGCTGGGGGCTTGGTAGTTGCAGTTCCCGGGGTCTAGAGCACAGACTCAGTAGCTGTAGCTTATCAGCTTAGCTGTTCTCTGGCATGTGGGATCCTCCTGGACCAGGGATCGATCCCGTGTTTCTCACATTGGCAGATGGATTCTCCATCACTGAGTCACCGAGGAAGCCCCTAGAATATATTTTAATGATAAGCCTAGTTTCACCTTCCCCGTTACTCTTTCAGTAGTTTCTAAGTATTCTTGCTTATTTTTCCATATACGTTCTGTAATTTAGTTCAAAAACAAATCTAGTTTGTCTCTTTATTGGGATAAATGATCAATAGCTGAATGTTAAATGAATGCAAAACTTCCCAACATTGAAAAGATGAAAAACGGTGCCTATTAGGAAGTTTTTATTCATAATATCCTGATATTCTCTTCTTTAAACTGAACTTCAAAATTTAATTTAAAAATATTCAGAGTATTGGTCCTGCTGTCCCCACACATTAAAAACTTTCCCCATATCTTGAAGTTCTGGGGAGAGTTAGCAATATAATAAAGAAGCCACAATAGCGTCTCTTCCCTCAGTTCTAAATGGTGACACTTTCTATGGACAAAATACCAGCTAATGATATATCCAGTGGAATGTGTAAAACATCCTTTGTCTTCTTAGTCTTTCTCCCCTAAATCTTTATTTATTATGCTGTAAAATTAAGAAAAAGTAGTTTCTCCTGCCATATGGAAAGAGACCACTAAAATAATAGAGGATTTTTGTCTCCAAGGATGTTCATCTAAAGACAAGCATCCCTCATGGATACTTTGGTTCTGGTTCTCTATTGATCTAGGGCAGTGGGATGCACAGGCTTTGATGGTTCCCTCCCTGTCTCAGATCTGAGCCCAGGTTGGTGCTGACATGAGGACCACCTTTAAACTCACAAGAAATGCTCAGGCATCATAAGATTTGCCCGGCACTCACCAAGCAGTTCATTAGTACAAATATCAGGTAAAAAACAGAAGAGCAAGTGTTAATAGGGTATTATAGAATCCATTCTTGGAGGTACCTTGTTAGTTTGCTCAGAACACCACTCACACTAAGAGCAAGGAACTCCACATTTTTACAACCCTCTCTGACTCAATGGACATAAATTTGAGCAAACTCCAGGAGATAATGGAAGACAGGGAAGCCTGGCGTGGTGCAGTCCATGGGGTCACAAAGAGCTGGACACCACTGAGCAACTGAACAACAATAGCTCTCTCCCACACAGCACCCTAGCCTTATGTTTGGAGAAGCTTGAGCCCA